>NW_012130082.1:1472640-1475458 GCF_000143395.1 Atta cephalotes
CATGGAAACTGATATAATATCTATTTTACAAGTGCATAAGCGTAGTTGTATGTGGTTGTAGTAAAAATTGATTAATCACAATCGAATATTCTTCCCAAATTCGACCGTAATTGGTCGAATTCTTATAACTATGCTTACGCAATTATAGAAACGGACTTTAGATTAATATATTAAAAGTACAAAAATAATACGAAAAAATTACATTACATGTTTCAGCTCATTGTTGAATCGTCTTCAGATCGAAGTATTTTAATACATTTCAATACAATTTTAGGATTGTGATTTTAATGATTTCATATTTCACTTCACCAAAATTCATAATATAAAGCACTTTTTCTAGAAGTTTCAATCTCTAGATTCGATATATTTTATCATGCCATAAAAATTTGTTATACGCGCAGCACACGCTGTATCATTTTTTAAAGTCCTAAAGGCCATGCTATCTCATTGCGACCTGTTAATGATTTCTGACCGCTATTATTCATCGCGCAGCATCGCGTCTATCACCTTGACATCGCGCGTTCGAATCCGAGACGTGGTCGCGCCTCCCTCCGTGGGATCCTAGGCAGCGCGGCGCGAGAGCAGAGAGGATCCGACGACCGGGCCTCCTCGTGTCGACGGGTTCCGTAGGCGAGTTAAAAGAGGAAAAGAGGGGCTCGGTTGCGTTTCGTTGCCGCCGAGCGGCGCTCACCTGCCTAGTCCGCAACAGTCTCGTACGGTTCGCTCCGGCCACGAGCCTCGCCAGCGATCGCAGACGGCTGAATCTCGCTGTCTCCCCTACCATCTGGAGATTTTTCCACTTACGTCAGACTTTCTCATAGGTTTTCCACCCTCTTTCCCCCTCCCCTTTCTCTTATCTCCGTTATTTTTGTCCTTCTGTTGGTTTTCCATTCTCTTATAATTTTGCACGTGTTATACGAAATTCGCGAATCTACTTTTTCTGATTGATCCGTCAATCTATTTGAAGAATCTTCAATATCTTCGTGTGGGACGGTCCCTTTCACGAAGATCGACGTTTTTCGCGACGGCGAAGTCGAAGATGCACCCGTCGCGGGCGCCGGTGGCGATGGTCTCACGACGGCGATGGTGATGGTTGTTGTGGTGGTGGTGCTGGTGCTGGTGAAGAAGAGGAAGAAGAAGAAGAGGAAGAAGAAAACGGAATATATTGGTGGGGGCAGCTCTTCTCTACTCCTCAGAACTCTATTGGTGGGGATAAGGCAACACTCAAAGATTGTGGTGACGTAGTTCTGGCAGGAACGCGATGCGTTTTTGCCGTATCAAGAAAAGAGGATTTTACTACGCTTCATCTGTACCTTATAAATAGTTAACACTTTTGGGAAAGAGGAAGAAAAAGAACAGACGGAAGTAAAGAAAGAGAGGAGAAAGAAGAGAAACATCAGGTACTTTGACAGACAAAGAGGAGAAGGAAGAGGGAGCCAGCGGGTGCATGAGAAGGACAGAGGGTGGCTGGGGAGGGGGAAAAAGAGGGGAGTAAGTGGTCCAAGAGACCGGAAATCAGTGCTCTTCTTCCGGGTCTTTCTTAAATCGCGAGCTTTTTCGCGGACTTAAAGACATGTCTCTTCCAACGAAGGGTATCTCCGATTGCCCTCAAGCATTTTCAGTGCGATACGATCATGAAGATCAAGTGTTTACTGCGATCGTTATGACTATGTAATCTCAGTATCTTCGCTTTGTCGAGAAATGCAACATCAAGAATAATTCTTCGATTAAAGACGAATAATTTTGCAAGTACATCCGCAAGCAATGATCATCAATATTCTTCAACGCTTCTGTATCAATCCTGAAGAAATATATTCCATGCAATCAGAAATGATCTAAATCAATGAGAATCGCGGTTTCAAAAAAAATCAGCGATTTTTGTATGCGATCTACGTTACAATGTCGAGTTTTACTGGACCACACGATAAGGGAGTTGCGCGGTAGAGGGGACAGTGCGTATAGTTTGCGTGCCAATCTTTGGCCACGAAGTGCATTCGGAACTGAAGAATACGTACAGGTGAACTCGCGGCGGTTCGCGGTCGACTCGTCTTTACAGCCGGACACCGCATCGGTGCGCTCACACGAATACCATCGTAATCGACTATTCCATCGATCGTCAGTGCGCAGAGCGGACAAAGGAAACGTAATCGGTGATCGATTCGGGTGTTATCAGGTGCGAAGGGGATGGAGATGCGCCCCGTTCTCGTGGCGATCTGCCTCCTCCTCGTCACCCCCATCACTGGCTCTTTCTGGTAAGTGACAATTTTTCTCTGTGATCTTTCCTTGTTTTGCTATGAAAATGCATTGTTAAATTTTGACAAGATTTACATTGGATTTATGTGAAGTTATAATAGCGAAATCTACAGTGGATAGAATTATGATTATGGCACAAAAAAAACGTAAGGCAGTAACTGAATAAGCCAATCGCAATAGAAACGTAAGGAATTAACGTAAGCAGCAGCAAATCCAAAATGTTGATTTAAGTTATTTTTTTCGCCATAGCATTTAATAATAAATAAAGTTTTTATTTACTATCTTTTTAATTACTCTTTTACTTAACAAAATAATTGCCGTAATAATAAATAAATAAATAAATATACATATGTAAATTGCATTTTTATATGTGCGTGTGAGAGAGAGAGAGAGAGAGAGAGAGAGAGAGAGAGAGAGAGAGAGAGAGAGAGTAGTAGTGTAGTAGTTAGTTAGTTACGTTACGTTACGTTAGTTAAGTTAAGTTATTAATTAACTTAAATTAAATTAAATTAATTAATTAATTAATTATTACTTATTATTATAGTAGTAATAATTAATTAATTTA
>NW_012130082.1:1475827-1483415 GCF_000143395.1 Atta cephalotes
GAGAGAGAGAGAGTATGTGTATTGTACTTGTCCAATTGAAGGTATCTATTATAAATAATATATTATAAGTAATCTTTCGATTAATGTTCGAGAAATTATATTTAATTACAAGTAATGTGTTACACAGACACACATTATGTACACATATAAAAAGCAGATGAACACACACACACACACACACACACACAAATAAAAATTTCATCACATCTGGTTCATAGACTTTTGTGAAATCCTCTAGAACTTATGAATTCAAAACATTTCTCACTCTAATATTTTTAACTCTAGTATTTTAAAATAAAAATTATCTTAATGATTATCTTAACCAGCAGTGACGGTTGTCTGCGATAGGAATAACAACGTTTTCGTTTCCCTTGTCAAAGTTTCTCAAAAATAAGATAAAGAGAGAAGAACTTGTCACGTCCTTGGCACTGGTACACATGGTAGTATAAAAACGAGAGTTAAAAAAACATAAGTCATTTATACAACATAGTAGTTTTCTCCATGTTTAAATAAGAATATGAGAATATAGAACAAATATTTTTTGCATAATTTAAATCTTACTTATTTCAACGAACACACACAATCGCAAGCTTTTTACGATTTCATTAGCATCATAGATTTATTCACTACAATTTTTTCTTCTTTACTCAACTAAGCTTCCGTATTCTTCTTGACAAATCGTTCTTATATTTGACGCTAATATTGATTGTTATATTCTCAATTGTGTACTTGTATTTAATCATGACACAAGCGCTGCTATAATATTACACTTATATGGGTACGAGATTGTCGCTTTGGTTGCATTTTAACGCCAATACTTGGTGAACGTAAAGAACTAACGAGTGCTCCAGTTTCGAGGTGCGTCATCTGGGTTATCAATTACGTCGCGCGTTACACGCACGTAAGATGAGTAATGGCGCTATAAATCCTCCTTTGGTAGTTATCCGTGCTCTTATAAGCAAGCTCTGTCTTGAGATTTATGACTTCATTTTGTGCTACGTAAATCGCTCATTATTGATGATGCAAAACGCTTCTTTAAATATATCTTTATTTCTGACTTCACATTAAGAAAAATTTCTGGAAAATAAACGAACAATAGATTCTGATTATATCAATAAACATTTCGGTCATATATCATAATTGAACATCTGGTTATCTTTACGATTACGAGAAATTTTGATTGATAAGAAAGAATCCATTTTCAACCAGAAATTTTCCATTACAAGAAAATTTATTTTTGCCACTTATTAAGCTATAATCTATTCTAATTTATTTCTAAACTACGCTAATAACGTCAATTAATAGAAGAAATATTGAATAGAGGAATATTATTAATTAGAGGAAGTACTAAAATATCGAATGTAGTAATTATTGTAATGCAAAACGTGACAACATTCAGTAGCTACGGTTGAATCCTAATTATCTCGACGAGTAATAATAAATTACTCGGTAACATGACATTTTGCTGTGTACTTCACTTTGTTATGTAAATGTTTGCATGGTGATAGAACGTTATCGTGCCCGTGTCACTCGGGATTACAGCATCCGGAGACGGACTATATCGTATCTAGCGTAGTGTGAACTGCATATATCAACAAGATGAAATTAATTCAATTATATACTGAAATACCCATTATAAAATTAATTATTACGTAATTAACTTCGATGCCAATCCTAATGTAATATACTCAAGATTTTTTTTTATTTTGCTATGCTATAATCTGTTTATTAATGAAGATATGTTATTTGTTATCGTTATATTTCTTGATACCTGGTGTTTTGATTGAAAAAAATTTATTATAATACATTTATTTTTACGCGATATTTTTCACAATACTCAGTCTGGCAGATACGTGAGAAAACAAGAGTAATACCGAAGGGTTAAGATTATTAAGCGATTATTAAATTAATCATATATATATATATAAATTTTTTTATAATTAAGAATGAAATATTTTTGTGAGTACATATTTATAACGGGACGAAGGAAGCTTTTTCGCAGGAATGAGGATAAAGTCCCTCTTGAGACTGGTTAAATATTTGTTTCCGATTTAAGGCGGATTTCTGTATCCTGACGATACTGTGAGTCCGCACCTTGTTGCTTTCTGGCTCGCTTACCTGTCGCACCCGTCGTTCACGGCGTGTTTGATAAATATATTAGGAGGATGACGGTTTGTGTTTCGATAACAGGTACTTAACGGTCAGACTGGAAACTCTTCGCTCTTTCTTTCTGCGTGCTTCGTTCATCATCTGCGAGTTAATCTGCGGCTACTATCGCGCATGAAGACACGTGTCGCACCGTTTTATCCACTTCAGTAGTTATCGCGGCGCATACCACTGCCACAAAATTCAATCTGTAAATCTTATAAATCTATTAGACCAATATTATGCACTGCAAGATTATATCTCCAAGTTGGAAGATTTATTTCTTTGTCATGACATTTCGACATTATTAAAAATAACATACTTATTGTATATTATATGTTTATTTTGATAATGAGTTCTGTGAGTATGCAATATATAAATTCTTTGTTATTTCATCAGAATATTCATCAATTAATACGCATTGCTTTGATATGAATTTATTGGAGTATTAAGCACATTGACTTAAATTCTTTAAATTAAATGACAAAATCTATAAATATTTCTACAGAATCGACGAAATGTCATTTCTGCGATCCTTATTCCTACGGAATGTTATTCCTGCTCCAAAAATATTGCGGATATCATAAATCAGTCGCTCGTACGACCGTTCGTCATCGAGTCGCGCATTACGTTCTTCTCGCGAATCCTCGTAGGGCCCGCGAGGACCCAGAGCTCCGATTATCCGATTGGAACCGGATTCCCTTTCGTCGATCGGCATTCTTCGGTTTTTTCGCGACGAATACTGCTCTATCTTCCTCTCGTTCCCTTCTACTCGCGCGCTACCGCGTCCTTTCGTCCTTCTCACGCGGTCCTCTGGGAACGAAGGGACTTGCGGAGGAACCGAAAGAAGATGGGCGATTCACGAAGGGACAAAGACGACCAAGTGGAGGAGTAAAGAGGTAAAGAAGTGAGCGAGGATGGACAATGGTCTCGCTCAAAGCGTCACCCGTAAATCTCGTTGAGAGCGTATAATTTGTAAGTCGGCAGGAACCCCCTCGTCCTCTTCGTCTTCCGTCGCCCTCGTCGTCCTCCGGCAACCGTTGCCTGCGTTTCTTCCCTCTCAGGATATATACGGAGTTGGTTCCACGTTCTTACCGAGCAATCGTATGTCCCTGGACGACTCGTGCACTTCTTCGAAGTGCTGAACGCGATATACTGTCGATTTTCGTTACAATGTGAAAGAACAATATGGTGGATCGTAAAATTCATCAGATAGTTCAGCTTCTGGTATCACTTAAGATGAAATTTATTGTAAATTACGATAACGTTCTCCTTCAATTGTAGGGTAAAATACTGAAAGATGTGTGTCATTTAACTAACTGTTGCGCATATATATGCCGTTTTATTCTGAAAAGGGAGGAGGTGCGAGATCTGTGCCAATGTGCATATAATAATTATTCCATAAATATTAAAACTGTGTAGACGAGATCTATAAGGTTGATATATTATAAGTTTTCTTTATTTCAAGATGTAAGTCGATTGATCTTTTGTAACATATTTACAAAGAAAAAAACTTTGATATGAAAAGGCTAATTGTTACACTAATTGAGCGCAACGAAACATAATTTTTAATGGAATGTCTTTGCTTACGGCTGTTTTTTTTAACTCTATATTTTCAGATTAATATAGTTTCAGATACATCGCTTATCTAGCCGATGATTGCGCAGTTTTATCATATATTATAGTTTCACGATTTTTCCTCGCCGTTAATCTACGATCTCTGCACGAGTTCCGTTAAATTTTTACGGACTTTCCATAAAATTACCTTAGAGGATTACCATAATTACCAATTACGCCACGGATCATTCCGATTTTCATATGAGGTGGGCGTCACGCGTTTCGCATTAATAAGCACCCGCTCGGCTGCACGCGCGCCTTCACGCATTGCTTCGTGGCTTCGTCTCCGCGAGCGACGCGATCGAGCGGCGGATAGTCGCGCGCGATCGATCGCAGGTGCGTGGCACGCAGACAGGTTCGAGAACGCGCGCGATAGATCGGTCGGCCACCGATGTATCGTAACGGCAAGTCTTGGCGATAATACGATAGCGGGCTCGCAAACCCGGCCAATGGGCCGAGGTGGGCAGTCCGCGGCTACCATCCCGCTGGTTGGACAACTCGATCCGCTCCCCCACGCTCCTACCTGGACCATTCTCTCTCGTTCTCTCTCACCTGCTGTATATTCATAATCATATAAGACCGCGCTCACCGCGTGCGTGAGCACGCATGCGCTTAGATCGTGTATGCATCGGCAATCGGCAAACTTACGAGCTGTAGATTGCAAACGGCAGGTGGATTTATTTATTTTTAAAAAATCCAGCGTGTATATGCAATTAGGAAAGCTTGTATATCATCGACGATGACGAGCAAGAAGTAACTAGCATTAGCTAAAGGAACTGGTATGTGTATATATATGTACTTTAAATTACTGATATTTAATAATATTTCTGAATTTCGTTTAAACTTTTAGAGAGATTTCAACTTTCAGATTTTTAAAGCGCAAATACGAAATAAATTGATTTTTTTGTATTTTAGGATTTCTAATAAATTATATTTAATATAAAAAATTTGAGAAGGCAATGTTGTAAATATATATTTTTATTTTATTAATATACATATATTTATATATAATTTACATATATGAATGTATATATAGTGAATGCAAAAAGGATTTGTATAGAGAAAATATTTTTTTTTTAATATTTAAAAAAAAATTTAATTTTTAAAAAGTAAATATTATCCAACGAGAAATAAGTCATTGAATTGATGTCGAATCGATGATTTCAACTTTCAACATTAATTTGACGTTGATTCGATGTTTAATTAATGATCATTTTTGTTGGATAATTAACAATTTATTCATAAAAAATAAAATAAACTGTATGTTTCTTAATATATACCAAAAAGATGTGTACTAATTATACAAAATATATCATCTGAAAAATAAGCGAAAATTAAAAATTGTGTTGCTTGAATGATCAAAAAGTACCTATTATTCGTACAGATGAAAAATATAGCTTTTAAAATCAGGAATATATGCGAAACTCGTTTGTTTATGTTAGAATAAAATGTATTCATTGTATAAAATTGCTAATTAATGTTTATTTTCTACAAATTAGACTTTTTTTTATAACAAATTTCCTTGTACGAATACTTTTTATTCTCACTGTATATATAAATATATGAAGAATGCAAAATCGTTTCTGATAACATACTGATAATAATTCGGTAGCTTGCAACTAATGATTTATTATGCCAATGTAGATTCACGAACGTAGATAGAACTTAATAATGTTGGAACTGTTAAATTAGATTAAATTAAAACAAATTTAATTACATATTCTTATACACTGTCTATAATAATTACAGCGCGTCTTGCGCGGAAAGGCATATTTTACGACATGCTTCTAATACGAGTGTTATTAGTTCAGATAGCGTAATAATTCTTGATTACTATAATTACACAATATATGTGACTGATCGTGTCGATATGCGAGAAGTGACGTTGGCGCTAAAGCGGTTTTAATCATAGGTACGAATTTTATTCTCAGAATATGCCAAGCAGAATCTAAAATATCGTAAATTGATAATATTTTTCATTTAATATATTCCTAACTATTCAATTAAATATATAATTCTCCCTCCTAGATTAGCATTAGCAGATATGATATTTACATATTTTATTGTATTTATAATAAATAAGAAATTTATAGAGCAAAGATATTTTGGACATTTATAAATATGCGATTGTGATTAATGAATGAAATATCGCAGATATTTTTTGCCACAAAATATTTTCTATATGGATGATGCAACTCTCGGATGTTCATATTCGAAGAAGGTTCATTGCAGTCATACGGTGTCAATGTAAACAGTAAACACGCATAATTCATCCCTTTTTCATCTCCTTATTTCTCATATGCTTGATATGCGTTCGTCGCTGCAGTTATGAGATTTCTGTGAATTAAATATAGTGCCTCGAACTTTTTCCAGTCACGAATACACTCGATCATTCGCGACCGAGACGATTATGTTCCAGTACTTGCAAGATGGAAATATGATAGGTGCATAACGTACGTATTCACGTGCGCTATGCATGCCAAATTAATACATGCATACACGTAGAATGACATTCCAACGAGAACTGCATTTTTCAGTAAGAATTAATAAGAGTTATTTGTTAACATTACATATAATCCAGTTTATTTAATATGAATAAATTGATCTTTAATTGTTTTATTTCTTGAGAGTTAATATTAGTATTAAAAAAAAAAGAACAATGACGAATATGTCTTTGTACAAAGGATTTGCTTCCAGGAGTGCCAAGCGGTCATTTAACGGTGGTTGTAATAAGCAAAACCGCTCGTCGGTTATCCTATAATTACGACCATTTCCGTCGGTTTATGGTGACACTCACCATAAATTCGTCGCAGTAAGATGAATCGTAAAACATTCGCGGGTGATAATAGCGAGAATCTGGTACTCTAATTATGGTTTTGTCGACGCTTTAATAATACCGCAATGTTTCCAGTGATTTTAATTGAAACAGATGCAAATTTTTTTCGCAGCGGGAATTAAATTTGTGTCTTTTTCACTATTGTTTAATCTCATTCTCATTAAGAACTGATAATTATTATCCAGTAGATACTTTGATTTTGATTTAAAATATTAATATAAATTTATGGGATATGTTTACAACATTTTTAGGCGCTTATTTACTGGGCCTAAAGACGTTCTAAAATTTTCAGTATATTCCTAAACATATATCTCATATATATATATATCCTAAAATATTCAGGACATATTCAGGTTCTTAAGGGTTGATAATACCATCATAACAAATGTATTACAATAAATGTAGTTTAATACAATTAATACAATTAGTAAAATAAAATACATTCTTAATATATGTTAGAAAGTTTATAGGAAATAATTGATGTATTGCGATATTAAATATTAAAATGTAATCAATATATTGCATTGAAAACAAATTTCTATTAAGCTCACTTGTTTTAAAACAGTTTACAGTTTGCCTTTCGTAATGTCACAGATTTGATTTTTTTTTTTTGGCAAGCCGGCACGCTAAAGAAATGCTCGATTTGTCACGACACAAGGCGTGTCAATCATTGCTGGGTCAAAATACGGTGAGCATAATAACGGCAGTGAGCCGCCAATGACACGGATATCAGAAACGGGGTGGTTAACGACGGGTGTCCGCGGTTAGGAAATGAGGCCCTTCGCCCTCCAGCCTTCGTGCTTGCACACTGGCTCCTCTCTTTGCGCGAAATGCAGCATGGCGTGACGCAACAACACGCACCACGTGCGGGCCACGCACAATGCTCGTAATAATTTCTCTCCTTCTTTTACGCTATCGCTTTTGTTTATTTCTATCATTTCTTTCTTTTCTTTTTCTTTCCTTCCTCTGTCGACGTCCTCTCTCTCTCTC
>NW_012130082.1:1484693-1485401 GCF_000143395.1 Atta cephalotes
TCTCTCTCTCTCTCTCTCTCTCTCTCTCTCTCTCTCTTTCTCTCTTCTTCTCTCTCTTTCTCGTTGTATTCCTTGACCTTCCCGAGCTTCCCTTGGTTCTGCTCTGTTACTGTCGTTCATATACTACCGTGCCTATAAATGATTTACCGGACGTTTCCCCTATAGAGTACCGAATTGGTCATGGTTTCGCTGCACCAATAGTACGTTGTTAATGCAACTTTATGTCGAGTGTGAATATGAGTGAATGAGTACGTGGTTCTTTTTCAATATATTTTAGTCCTCAGTCATTCTTTTCTCATTTATACCATTATTTTCATTCATTTATTTATTGTATTGTCTCTGTAATTAACATATATATAATTGAATAAAAATTATTAGATATTCACTAGTTTTTATACGATTCTACGTTTAAATTATGTATATTCTTTAGAGTATATTTGGTCAAATAAACAATTTTTTAAAGGATGCCATTAATTAGTTTCACGAAAGGTGCAGATTTTATTTAATTATTGACACGCTCTTTTTTCAATATGCATTTATTATTAATATTCGTTCAAATGATGCAATTAATATTTCTGGAATATATATCTGTTGGACATATTATATTTTTGTCATGATGTTGTCATGGGCCACGATTAATTTTGATAGAATGTGTGTAGAGAGAAAGAGAGAGAGAGAGAGAGAGAGAGAGAGAGGAGAGAGGAGGGG
>NW_012130082.1:1486256-1505782 GCF_000143395.1 Atta cephalotes
GAGAAGGGGGGGGGGGGAGTGTATCTCTGAATGCTTGAGCATGCCAGAAGAATTTGAAATTGTTTTAGTGGCGCGTGCAGGATGCATCTGCTATGTACGGAATTTTAAGACCCCGTCACTATCACAGATTGCTCGAACTTTATCGGTCAAATCCCAATATCGGTTTTATTAAGGCAAACGCATACCACGCATAATTCATTACGGTAGGCGCAACTCGCGTATGAATTTCGAGTCCTGAGTCTGAAGAAGCTGATTAAAAATTCGCACAATGTGGTGGCGAGACCGTAGGTCTTTTTTCTTTTCTCTGGACGCTCGATCCAGCGACCAGGCTTAAACGGAGCACGAATTCTTTGAGGTTCACCAAAAAAAACTATCAAAAATGTAACCTGGTCTCGATGACCCTTGCCATCAATTTGTTCGGGACATTCTCAGGCGGAATCAACTTGCTCCTTTTTCGATCCGTGAATCTTCGTTGGATTCACGATTCCATACTACTATATGGTTCTAGCTCTTATTTCTTTGGCTCTTCTTCATCTATAATTATTGTAAATTTAATATGTACATTATTGTAATAAAATAGTATTCATATCAAGAATCTAATCGATATAATTTAATTATGAGGAAAATTATTTTAGCTAAAGAAAAGTAGAGTATATAACGTTGTTTGTAGCAGATAAGGGAAATTGAGATAAAACATGCTAACGTGCATAAACAAAATAAAAAATAATTTTATCTTGCAAGTTTTATAGCCTATACCTTTTTGACAGACTGCATAATTTGTGACATTGCTTATAAAGGAAATTTATGGTGGTGGTAGATAAATGATTAAAAGATTTAATGAAATCTTTTAGAAAAGTGAAAAATAAACTTATCCTTATACAACATCATATGCTTAGAAGAGGCTCAAAAATTATATATATATATTAATGTATATATTAACTTTTTATAGATATATTTGTTAACTTAATTTAAATTGATTTTTCTTCCAAATATTTGAAGAATGTTGTAACTTTATTTTTGGAGAAAATTTAAGCTTAAAAATAATTTAGTTGAGTTGAATTTTTTAATTGTTGAATTTTTTAGCGGACATTTTTTGATCGACAAGATGACGATCGTGATAAAAGTGAATTAAAATCGAGAGAACGGAATGAAACGAGAATGTAAAATGAGCACGCGCCAGGAACTACTTTAGCATATATAAGCTCAGTGATAGAGTGACTTCGTTCCATCGTAGTCCTTTTCGTCATCTGCATGGTCCGACGCCGCTGTCTGCTTCACGTCGTCGAGCAACAAGACGATGATTTAGATTGAATGCACATATTTAGCAGCCACGAGTTGTTATGACTTTCTACTTCCGCTCGTTATTAATTCTTTCATAAATTGTTGTCCCTCTCCTGGTTTCAGCATCTCGTTTCAGATATGTTTTTAATATGCTTATCGAAGATGCTTGCGATAGAATTTATTCCATTTTTTGCGTGGAGAAAATGATTTTTATCTATAATCTTATTTAAATGATTTTAAGTCGAAATTCTTCCTTCAAATATACTGATTTATATTGTATAAGTAACACCTCTTGCGATTGAGTGAAAAAAGTCGCAATAAACGCTCTCGTTTTTTCTCCTACCTCAAATTCTTCTACATAAGATAGATGAAGGCTATAATAACGTTCTTGATCGCGAGATTTCCAATTTTCTTTATAGCATCTTCCTATTTCATACATATCCTTTCATTTGAACTGTGCAAAGAATTCGAAGAATCTGCCAGTGGGCCTATCAACTCGTTTTCTCTTTCATTCCTCTTCTCTTGCTTCTTTACGTGGACTTTCTCGTTGAAGCGATCTCTCTTCTTCTTTCCATCCGTTCTCTTTATAAGACGTTTCTCTCTTTCTCTCGCGAATCCTTTATTTCTCCGCCTGCCTCTCCATTCGTCGCTCGTTCTGCAAACCGGCCGGCCGAAAGAGGCCAGCAACGTTGCTCTCTCGTCACTGTCTATCTGAGCAGACAGCGTGGAGCTGCCTTCGAGCAAAGTGAGGGCGTCTAATGAGGCAATAAATAAGTCGACCGCCCTAACCGGCCTCTCCACGCTTTTCGTTCGCGACGACGTGTCCATCCTCAAGTTCTTTTCTTGCCTCTGCGTACATGAGGTGGGGCCGATCTCCTCGATTCTAGTCGAGAGATTCTCTTCTCCTCCCCCTCGAACGTTCCGCTGGCTCGATTGTCGTCGATTAAACCGAGTCTTCCCTCGTTTTTTCGTCTAGTAGCGGATCCCGAGATGCCTTTTTGCGAGGGCTGTCTTGCAAGAAAAGAAGCACAAGCGAGTGACGGGACTGTTAAAGATCGTTGCGCATATATTCGGTACGTTGAATTTTGTTAATTTAAAAAACGATGAATTAGCGATGTGCTCGTCTAAATGCGATCACTATTCCGTGACGATGTATTATACTGCGTAATAAGTTCTCATAATTAGATATTTATGTGCATCGATATTAAAAAAGTTTATAGATAAAAAATTTCTATTTATATAGAAAAAAACCTATTTATATAGAAAAAACCGAATTTACTGAAATACTTAAAAGCTATTCTTTAAAACTTTTAGAATGAATCTCATTCTGAAGTATGAAATCTCACTTTTAAAAATTGAGTTTTTCCACTTTTTTCAAAACTAGCTCAATTTTCATTCTTTAGTGAGATTTCACTCCAAAAAATTTAGAGTATAGAAATAGAAAATAATTTTTTTATACTATCAAAATAATTATGTAGAAAACTGATTGCTAAATGTCAAAATTTTTTGCGGTATTGTTTATCATACTTGAATTCCCTGCATAATTATTTTATGGTTCAGTAAAATTATTTTTAGATCTGCATCTATCTACATTTTTAGATATTTTAGCAAAATCATTTTTTATAATTGCGTTAGCTATACGATATATATATATACTATATTGATTTATTACTCGTCTAATTAGAGGATACAAATACACTATTTTTTTAAATCTTTGGTATTATTGTGTCATATTTCTTATTATTATATTTAATTTATTTAAAATGATTTATATTTCATTAATCTCTCTCCATCTCAAATGATGTGAATAAAATTGGCATGTTAGTCTGTGGAAAGTTACGAAATCGCAATCGACAGATGGAAGACGAATGGCAACGTAGTTCCTGACCACTCCAATTCCCATTAACTTGCCTCTGGCGATATTAATAGATGTGAGTGCGAAATGTTCGCATAAGCGGCGCTCGTCAAAAGCGTGTTTGTAATAACTTTGTTATCCGCCTCGGGGATTGGTCTTTAGTATCGACGCATAGCGGTTCTATCGTTTATTTGACTAACGGGGTGAGATGCGTGGCCACTAGGAAACGGCCTTTGAAGTCAAAAGGTCGGATAAACTCCGGGAAGTTGCTTTCACCTTTATTTGAATATGTGACGTCTTTCCGATGAAAACTATCAATACGAATTATAAGACGCAATGAGAACAGAATAAATCATGACGAATTAGCGAAACGCATTGGATGTTATTTTAACTTATAGTGTGTTTTGATTCAATTCAACGAATACTATTATTAAATTCTTTAAACTACATGCGACAGGAATCTCATAATTAATTAATACCGTAATAGCGCTATAAAAATTCACGATATAATATAATTTATAGCTGCGTAATAAAATCTTGGAATATGAATATTATATCATTAAAAGTCAGAGATTTAACTTATATTTACGATATGAAATCTATAAAGTATATTACTGCTAGAAATAAAATACGTAAAGCATAATTTTCGAGATTTACATAATACATGATAATCTGACAATTTATTTGAATACCCGTGTATAAAGTTACGCATAAATGTTTACTATCTTTCTGACAAGCATATTCATTTCCTCTCTCTCATAAAATTTACACAATGTAAGACATTTGAACTACGACAATAACCTACACTTAATACAATGTTTAACTTCTCATGTAATTTCGCATACTGCAACTTCTCGGAATATAGCTATATCTATGTCGCTCGTCTATTATCTTGTTCCTAGTGGTTTCGTTGCATTCTCGTGTAGATTGATGCCCGGTCGAGAAATAGTACATGCGTTAATTCCAGGAAGATTTTGCAGCTTCTGGCAGCTGGTGGTGATCTAAGAGAACTAGAAAATATGTGTGACGTTGCATCTTCCAATCTTTCTTCTTTTAATCGATAGTTAACCTGAAAAATATATTTGAGATTGTATGACAAAAAATTAGGAATAGATATTCGAGGGAAGGAAAATACAAAAATATTTTAACAGAGATATAAAATAAATTAATAGTTAAATAACGTTTGATAAATCGAGAAATACTCTTTATTGAGAATCCTGCTTGATGCAATATGTTTTATACGAACGGCGTTTTCGTTACGAAGGCAGGATACCGTTTTCTTCGGAGAACTCTCGTAACAGATTGAAGAAGCTTCGGCGCTTGTCGTCCGTCAGACTCTATCGGAACCAAGAGCCTTAACAGGAATATCGACGAATCGAAGTTCCTGCGGCTTGTACTCTGTCAGTGGACCTGATCGTCCCGCGAGACATTACATGCGCCATATTTTGCTCCAACGAGAGCGATGCTGCTCTCCTTTTTTTCTCTTTTCTTTCTCTACCCCGTTCATATCTCTTATTACCTCTCTGTTTCACTCACGCGCGAAATCATTCCACGATCTCTCGATCGAGGGATTTCTCGTGAATTCCCGTCCGCGTATCATCTCGCGTATCATCTCCGTTCTTGTCGTCGTCATTCTCGGTTATAGTCGCCACTTGAGGTGGAATCCTCCTCGCCCAAATGACGATGTCACTCTCGTGCACGACTCTCCATGTCGTACTATCATCGGCTTCTTATTCCTGTTCGTGCAGAACGAAAAGCGGAGAAGGGTAAAGAGAGAGAGGAGGCACATCGAGAACGCCGTGGCGGTGTACATGGGCGCGCGAGCAACCGTCCTTAACGGAATTATTGCCATTAAGGTCGTTGCATTCCCGAGAGGCCGTCGTGTACGCGCCCTGGCATCCTACCGACGCAGAACTAATGATCTTAATTAACGTTTCGTAACGAAGGTCGCCCGGACTGTCCTCTTTCTTCTTCTTCTTCTCCATTTCTCCCTCTTCCCTCCCTAACCCTTCCTGGGCCCCTACTGTTTCTCTTTTTACCTTTCCGTCTTCGTGCCCTTCGCGGGTCCGCGCTTCTTCCACTTCGTCCTTTTCCCCTTCATCCTTCTTCTGGTATCTTTCTGCCTCCGAGTCGTCTTTCTCAACTTCGTAGTTCCCACCGCTCGTAGTTCACTCAGAATCCATTTCGCTTTATTCTTCTTTTTTTTCTACCCCCGGCATAATCATCAACCTGTCTCTTCTCTACTCTTTCTCTCTCCTTTCTCTTTACACCCTCTCGGCATACTCGTTCGTTTTTTCCGTTTCTACAAGGGTCTTCCTATACCTCCATAACTTTATTTTTTTTTGCTGTATATCTTTCTTTTTCATTCGTAGGATTACGTCGCCATGAGTTTAATACGCCGGAGCTTTAATTATTGCAATAGTGTTAACGTGTTCAAATTCGATTGTCATACCTACTATCCGTGATATACTTTTTCTTTTTTCTCATCTTCTTCATTTTTTTCGACGATTTTTTTCCATCGTTATTCCTTCATGGCACGGTATCGCATATCTCGTTTTCTTGTCTCTCACAAAGTTTCACCATAACGTCACGGGATATCATCATGATCTTGGTTTATTCTTTGTCACCTTTACGTCATTTCATACAATCATCATTCAATTATTGATTTTTTGTAATGAAGTTTTGTGCGTTATCACTATATGTCAGAGATATTTATTGTAATATATAATATAATATATATAATATACTTGAAGTATAATATATACTTGAAGAGGAAAAGAGAAGAGAAATAGTAACTTTCATTGGCATAATAATTTCACGTCGTGTCGACCGCAATTGCACGGCATCAATACAATTACTATAATTCACTCGTCGTTAATAAATTACGTGTAATGAAGCTGACATCGCCACTTTTAGTAGCCACAATCGAATGAAACGTATACAGATCTTTAGCGCTTTTTCCTTGTTAATTTATTGTTAATTTATTGTTCTATTATATAATTCGTTGCATAGTGCGATCTGGTTATTCACATAGCGAACATGAAAAATTAGTAGTATTAAAGAAATTCGTTGAGAATGACAAATCTTCCGTGTTCAGACGATGTTAATGGGGTAAATCTGAATTCTCTGTAAATAGCGAAGCTCCGACTGATTTATGAGGCACGACGGTGTGCTTAAGAGAAATAAATTCTGATCCAAACACGAGCGATTAATCGCGAGGATCAAGGCTGCGTCGAGACACAACACTCATGCTTATAGAACCGAGATTCTACGGATTTTAGAAGGAATGGATAAGCATCACGAGAAAGGAGAGCTGCCGTTTAATCTCACGCGAGAGCGTTCCTTTTTTAACATTGCGCACGGAAAGATATTGCGTAGCTAAATAACCAGCAACTCGGCCGCGGGATTTGTAGCTTCCGTAAATTATTCTGATCGTTTTCCTCTCTAGCGCGTGTCGTGTCTTGAGGGAACGACGTTGTTTCGAGTTCCTTGCGGTTCACATGATTATATCGTTACTTTAAGTGTATTGAGTGTAGATAAGTTAATTAAACACGGAAACGTTTAGATTGCTGCTACTTTTTTATCATTCAAGAATAAGTACGCATAACGTTTATTTATTTAATTAATTTAATTAATTGTTATTCGATTGAAATATAAAATATTAGCTTCCAATAGCTTGCGTTGTGATGTATGCCATTGAGAAATTCGTTGTGGTTAAAAATTTTACCACGTATTGATTTTAATTGTTAATTAATTTATATAAATTAATTGTATTTATATAAATAAATTTTTTATTTATATCAGCATTTGTCTAATCTTATTACTAAAAATTATTCAATTAATTTGAACGATGCAGATATACATATGCATTTATAACAGTATTCTCATGTATTGATAATTTTTACTCTTTAAATCCTTTGGAGTAAATTTAAAATGAAGTAATAAAAATTTTATTCTAAAGAGTGAAATAAATTCAGCCAGTTTTGAAAAAGATTGGCTCAACTTTCAATCTTTAAGGGCGAGATTTCATTCTTTAGAATTCTAAAAGTTTTAAAGAGGTATAACAAGATATATTAAATATATTTAATATGATATATTTAATCACGTATTTTAATTTTTGATTTTACAGGACTGTAGGAAGCCAGCTGGTGATGGATCCGATGCTGGTCTGTAAGAAAACAAGACGTCTGAAGGGAAAATTAGCTGACATTTGTCGTAAAGAGCCATCTTTGTTGAAAGAAATCGCGAAGGGTGTTCAAGTAGGTACTAGGGAATGTCAATACCAATTTCGAAATCGAAGGTGGAACTGTACGACCGTCAGGAGATCTCTCAAGAAGATTCTGCTTCGTGGTAAGCTTCATCGAGATATATAATCAGTAATAATTAACTTCAGAGATTATTAAAGATTGAGGTTGAATAATTTGTATTATTCTTAGTTTATTATGTGATACGTTTAATATATAATGGATTATTTCAACATATTGGATCATATATTTTTAATGATTTTTTAATGATGATGTTTAAATGGATTTAAATTAAGAAATAAGTAATTTTTTTACACTTTATAATTAACGAAAAGTATTTAAAGATCCGAACGAGGCCTTTGCGCACGTCAGACACTCGATCCCGTAAATTCGTGAATCTGGTCGCATTATTCGCGAATCATGGTCGCAAGGTCGAGCAAATGCTATTCCGAGCCCCGGTCTCGCCCTCTCTTCGAAAAACGGATCTCCGGTCCTGTGGTCCCCCTTTCAGGAGCGAGAAGGGGACCCGCGCACGACAATGCACACGCTAGCGGCAGATTACAGGGCGCTACTCGTTCGACATTAGGCGAACCGGATGTCGATTACACACTCCCCTACAAGGCCTGAGGGCGATTCGTTACGATTAAATGCCGGTGCCCGATCGGCACACCTCCAGAATGGGCTACCCCTTTAGGACCTTTAAGGACCTTTCTACGTGCAGGGCCTTTAAGAAATCCCTTCGCGTGTGGAGCATGATGTTGACCACTCTATACCGATACGAGTGTATTAACGATAAAACATGATATATAACAATGGTATTTTTATGTTTTCATTTAGAATAATTGATTATTATTCAAAAAATTATATCAAATTATTAAATTTTTTTCTTATATTGTTTTACGCTCACATGTCTCTAAATTATATTTACATAAAGTTTATTGGGATAAAAAGAATATATAAAAAAGAATGCAGTTTAAGTTAGAATTTATTTTTAAAGAAAAGAGAGAAGTCGATTTTTTTATTTGATTTTTTATCTATTCTTTATATCACATATATTTTTTATTCAAATATGTTATGATGATTATAACTTTATTTTATTGTATTTATAACTTGGACAGGTCATGGCGTTTTTTATCTTACTGTTTAAGAATGCCTTTTTCGAGTTAGGATACATTACGGATGAATAAGTAATTATTTTTAAATTAACCTTAATAAGACATTCTAGATATATATAGTGTTTCGGTGGCTAGAAAAAAGATAATAACTACTCTCTTTTAATGTTGGGACTACGTCGACGCGTATACAACTATAAAGTCAAACTACAAGGTGTCACAGCAAATAGTAGCGTGTAGTAATATGATAATAATGATAATGCCACCGTTATTGCCAACAGGAATACTTAACTGATCGGAATGTTGAGAAATTGAAGTTCCACGAACTATATTATTATAGCTCGTTCATGTCACATCCGCGTTCGTATCATTATTATCCGTTAAAAAATTGTTTCTTTTTAACTTCCTTGTTTCTTTGTCAGCAATTTGCACAAAAAAAGACTAGCATAATTACTGAAATAAAAAAAAGAAGTTTACCTTGTTGAAAGTTATTCGTATATAATCTCAATACAATGTTTTATAATATATTTTATAAGATTTCAAAATTTTATAGAATACAATTATTTTCAATAAAAATAATTTTTAATAGAATATTTTTAAATAAAAATAATTAATATGATAAACGAGAAAATATCTTCATATTCTTTGTTGTGAGATGTTATATTTCTTCATTTTCAATTATATGGTATATTAGAGTTATTAACAAGTTTATATACAGTTATTTTCATTTTTAAAACATTACAAAAAATTTTATATTTTGTATTTTTTTTTAGGTTTTTTTGCTTCGGTAAAAATTCACTAGAGCGCTTTTCATAAAAGAATAGTGTATCTTATTATCGTATATAAAATAGTATTTATATATTATCATATATAGAAAAAATACTTTAAAAATGTTTAATTTCGAAAGCATTTATTTTTAATATTTTTTATGAATTTAGTGCAAAAATATATTAGCAAAATTATCAATTTTCATATTTTATTTTTATTATAATTAGTATTATATAATACAATATGTATATATAATTATTATATTATATAATATTAAATAATAAAAAAATATAATATTATATAATCTATATTTTATAAATTTATAATTATATTATATAATATAATAATTATGTCTATTTTCATCAAAGAATAGCATTTATTTATTGATCTTGCATAAACATAGATTCATTTATCTAGTGGAGAATTTGTAAACAAGCATGAACGAATTCTATCTTGATTACGTTAACAATTAATTGTTCAGTTTTTATCATCGAATTTGGACCTTCTTTCTCTGTGCGCGGTAAATCTGAATCCGATGAAAGATGAAACTGTCCGCGTGGTTCACTTACTCAGTTAGCCATCCGATATATTAATTTCGGGTGATTGGTTACGACAACCAAATCGAAGACGTGTTCAATAGTCTGTGCTGATCGTCCGATCAGATCGGTGTCTTATGGTAGCTTGACAGATTGACACTGTCCGTCGGATATTAGTGGCAATATGTTCCTTTAATTAAAGCCTTTCTGCTACGACAAACCGCGGCTAAGTCTTTCCATTTTGTCTCCCACTTTCACCCTTTTTCTTTCCTTTACTTGCTCTCTCGCGATCTAAAGATCGCCGTCAATCTTATCGATCGTGATTTGATACAGGATCGTCTCTCAGGTAAGACGCTAAATGCGGACGCGCGTGGAATCCACGCCTGGCGATCGATGATCGTATTAAGCACGACACCGTCGGGGATGCCTGACGATCGGCATTCATTCGTGAAAGATGCGAGAGATAGTATATTATTAACGAGACAGCTCGTCGGCCTGAATAAATAAAGCGATAGTTTAATTAAGCGAATAGATACCGCGCTCGGTATTTTCATTTATTTTGAGATATTTCGGAAATCCAAATATTCTATAGTATTTAGATATAGTCATTTACTTTCACATAAAGATACATATAAATAATATGTGATACGACAAATTTGTTATACAGAATATTACATAATATCTCAATAATTGATTGTCATATTAAATACAAAGCGGAGACAATTATTCGCCACGCAATCCTTTTATTTTCTATAACACAGAATTTAAGACTTTTTTCTTCGTGATGGTTTTTTTTTCATTCAGTTTTATTTCTTGAGATGCATACATTCCTATTATATTTAATTTGAGAAATAATTATTTTTAAATTGAATAAAAATTTAATTATAATTATTTTTTATGAACATATTTAGAAATACCTGTAAATTTCTGGATGAATACTTGATATCTTTCTTTAATATAACAAATATTTTTAATTTTCATATTTTAATTCTTAAGAGAATCATTACAAATATGGTTGAATCACAATATCACTGCAGCAAGTAATTTGCATTCTATTTGTTATTTATCTTGCCTCACTCCATAAAGGTGACATTGCTGTGTAAGTTGATAAAGTCCGATTATATGTTTTAAATCATTGTAAAGTTCGTTATGTTGAATTATAAAGAATTTATAATTGTTGTTTCTGCAGAATGTCCCGAATTTCAATGGCCAAACTTTGAGAACGTATAGGGATCGATAAACTAAAAAAAAAATTTCCCTACATATTCCCGAAGTTTAGCTATTTAAATTCAGGAGGTTCTGTATAATGAGTTTTTATTCCACGTATAGTATATCTACGTATCCTCGTATTTGTTGTATTATTATTTCATGAAGTTCGCTTATCAGATAGAACTACAGTTCTTTTTATGTTTTTTAGCTTCGAGATATGTACATAAATACATAAAAGTTATGAAACTAATAATAATAATAATAATAATAATAATAATAATAATAATAATAATAATAATAATTTTGATAATAGAAATAAGAAAGCACAAATCAGTTTGTCAAATAAATATCGCTTTGTGTTGCGAAGCGTTCGTAGAGTCAGAAGTTACACTCAAAAAAATGGTAGGCCTCTGTCGGGAAAAGGTTGGACAGCAGGTACATAAATCTCGTCTACAAAATGCATTATTGGACAGTGCGGATCGATGACAGGGGCGGCAATGTGTTAACCGGTCGTTCCGGGTGACAATTCTCGCCGTCATCATTTATCTGTGACTCCGTTCGTGGACAGCTTACCTTAGGAAGTCCCATGTAACCGTTATACCGTTTTTATTGGGCTGCTTTGTAGCGACTTTATGTATTTCTATATACTTCCATATTATATATATTCTTATTGAATTATTGTTGTTAGGGAATAAAATTGTTATTACATTTAGTTTAATTATTATTTAAATTACCGTTATTAGAATATTATAATTATCTACTTTTTATTTTTTAAATTGATTATTTGAATTAAAAATCGAAATTTGTCGGATTTTTTTAAAAGACTACATTCTTATCTCTTGGATAAAAAAATTTGAAACTTATAATTGTTAATTCTTTTTGTCTCAAACATATATGAACTAATCAATGTCTTTAAACAAATTTGTAAATTGCGAAGATTATATCTATTATAAAAAAAAGAATAAATTGTTATTAATCTGTCGTTTTTAATCTTTGATGTAACACATACTATTTCTTCGAAATTCAGCTTTTATGACATCGTAAATAGGATCTATTGATACATGTGACTATTATCTGTTACAAGCTGAAGACAGATCGCAGTTAGGAATCTAGGCGGAAGAAATATACGACTTTCTAGGCCACCCGTTTTGTCCAAAAAGATTTTAAGGAACACGTGGAGTTTGGCTACCGAATCCTACTATTCGAGCTTCTTTTCCCTTTGGAAATTTAAAATAGATAAATTATAAGAAATAAATACTTTGTCAAGGAATAACAAAAACAATGTGAAAGTAGTAATGGAAACTTTCAGCTTTTTACTGTTTTTATTTTAATTAAACAATTGAAGAAATAATAAGCAATAAGATATAATATCGAATTATACAATAAATAACTGAAGCATTTTAAAATGAATATTATAAAAATAATAACATACTATATAGAAATATTTTTTATTCACATTTTACATAATTTACATTTTTGTCTATAAAAGTAAATACAGAACTAAAATAAAAATTCTATAATATTTCTTTAAAATTCTAAAATATAGAATTATAAATAAGGAATCCGGATGAAGTAATATTTTTTGCAATAAATTAGTTATAGTTTTTAAGATGCTTATTAGTAAATTATTATATAGCTTTCTAAGATGTTTATTCGCAATAATATTAAATTGACAAACAGTTTAATATTGTTGTACAAATATTATTATTCCAGCTTCAGTTTAGTTTTACGATCAACAAATAATCGGCACACATTTTACTTATTTGAATTGGTGTGTACTTATAAAGAATTACTTCACTTGAAAAACTTTCCTAAAAAACTGATGAAATTGTCCGATTATGTCACGTATTTCAGATCAAGTATGATTCATTCGATAATGTCTAGTAATGATACACTCGCAGAGATAGAGTGCTTGTAAGTTTTTTCCCAAGCCGAAAATTCGACTGATGATACATCAGAGGCTTGCTTATCTATCGTCCATTCTCGGATGCATCTCTGGGGAAAAATTCCTAACGGGTGGGTTAGGGGGAGGGAAAAAGTGTATGAGGATCCATGCTACCGGCGGCGCCTATCTTAATTCCCGATTGACGTTTATTTATCTGGCGACGTTTAATTTTTATGGGCGCGATTCGGTCGATAGTTTAGGCCCAGCAGGTAGCTCCCGCTGTGTGGTCCCGGGGACCCCGGGGGCCCCCGAAGTCTGGTATAACATTCGTGGACGAGCAGCACCTCTTAATTGAGGGGTGCCGCGTGTCGCGATAAGACGAACACGGGCGTCAAAAACCCGTAGAAAGAGCTACCTCTGAAGTAAAAGGAAGCGGAGGAGGAAGGAATTTATTGGGCTGCCCCGCGCAGAGTTCCCCTTCGGCAGGTACGATCGTCGAATCGATGGGTTTCGACTAAATTAAGAGAGTGGTTTTCTTCATTCATCCCGAGATTCCACAGAATTCACGGAGTGACGAAGAAAACGGTCATCTAAGTGGCCGCCTCCTCCAAATCAACAAATTGTCCTCTCTCTTTCTTCTCTTCTTTTCTCTCTGAAGAGTGGAAGGAGAAGAAGGATAGCCAGAATCATAACGTAATGATTTTATTCTTTCATTGAGAAGAAGCCCGAGGTTAACAGGCCACGCATTATGGTTTTCTCGAAAGAACTTTCTCGCAGCCATTATAAGTCGCAGATTCGAAGGTAGAGGTGTTGCAATTAGCTACATCACGTTGATTCATTGTTACAATTAGATTGATCGCGACTTTGTCTTATCGTGATCATATGCTTTGCCATCTTGGGACTACTTTAGAGAGACGTTTCTTTTCTTTGTGGTTTCCCAACTCTCTAACGAGGATGCTCACCTTGGAGCATTAATAAACTCGAGTTCGTGTCTTTGTCTGTTCGCGATGCTTTTCTTCCGTGAGAGCGGTCGCAAAATAATTTGTTTCTGCAAATTGAAACTTCTCAGAATACATATGTATGTTTTTCAATGTCGTAGTGAAAACCGTTTACCTGAAAAATGATTTTGCACATTATTTATTTTTGTCGTTAAAATGCAATACTTACAATTGTTGTTATTGTATAATAATTATAGCTTCTCTTGAGCATTGTAAATTATTAAAATATATACATAAATTATTGAGAGAACAAAAAGAAAAGTAAGAAAAAATGAGAGACGGATCTCTTGATCCATTAACACTCTTGATGAAAATAAAAAGGACAGTTTACGTGTAATAAAAAGTTACCACAGTTTCTCCACGACGGTGGTCCGGTAGTCGTTTTTCAAATCGTTCTCAACAGGGTTGGCTGAGGTTATCCCTAATAGGATAGAGGGGCAGCAAATTTAGTGGAACCTCTACTAAATCGGGGACTAATTATTCGACAGTGAGGGTGCCGGCGATCCCGCTAATATCGCTCGTAAAATCTTCGGCTCATCCTATCTTACGATCTTCGGATGACTCTTTATAGAACACAGAAATGTGTGAAGCACAAGAAAACGCGGAGGGCGTGAAATATCAAATTTGAGGAATTCAATGCCAAGTTCCACGAAGATGATGCTTCTTTAACATTGTAAATATTAATTTTTATTCAAAATATTATTCATTAGTCATTTTCCTAATATTTTATATAGCGTTTGATTATGTAGCCTTTGCTTCCCGTTGATTGATCGTAATTAATATTTCTTCGCGAATATTGTTGAGCATTTTAACGATTTGTGGCCCTGACTTGTCCCTTAAACGGGTTAAGATCGTGCGTTGAAATTCACGCGAACACGAAGCAGCGATAATCAGAAGGACTGAAACGGATTTAGCGGTATAACGCTAAGTGTTTTCGTCGTCTCGCGAATGCGACGCTAACTAATGCGCTCCATATAGGATTCCCAGCCCGTTTTCGCGCCTCTCCTGTTTCCCATCTCGCACGTACGGAAATTAAATAACGTCACGTGTACGTGTCAAATATCTACTAAAAGGCCTTTAAAAGATATTTGTCCTTTGCGTCGTTCAGGCTTCGCGAATTTGTTTCCTATTCGTATCTTGTTCGTACCTTGTGAATCTTTATTCATTCATGTTCGATATTTGTCATTAATAAATAGATGAACGTTTAACAATAAATGTGTGGAAAATTTATTTTCGAGAATTGAGAAAAATTGTTTGATAAATTTG
Organism: Atta cephalotes; assembly: GCF_000143395.1. Lineage (NCBI taxonomy): Eukaryota > Metazoa > Arthropoda > Insecta > Hymenoptera > Formicidae > Atta > Atta cephalotes. The sequence goes on from NW_012130082.1 coordinate 1,501,411, forward strand.
ATTATGAAAAAATCTTATGTAACAGCTTTAATGATTCTTATTATAATAATTATAATTATAAATATTAAATATCAAGAAATATATTTTATATATATATATATATATATATATATATATATATATATATATATACAAATGATCAAATTTATTTGAACTTTAACGAACGCAGAATATAAAAATAATTTCTTATTTTTATAATTAATATTGAAATACTAATGAAATATCGAGATGCATTAATTTATCCAAAATATTGTGAATTTTTAAATAGTTACAGATATTATCTATTATCAAATATTAAATATTTCACATGTGTTTTGGTCCTATTTGAACTTAAAGAAATGTCTCATAACCAAAATTGGTTAAATCAAAATTTGAAAATATATAGATGTCCGTTTTAAAGACGAGCTGTAGTCACGTTAGGGCAGTACACTGACCTTGCTTCTCTAATTCTAAGCAAGGTCAGTGAAGCAAAAGCAATTGACGTGACTACAAGCTATATCCGTCGAGAGCACTTTGCTCACAGTACCCATCACCCGCGGTGCTACTTCTCAGGAATATGTCGCCATGGGGGGGTTTTTCTTGCCTCTGCCTTTCACACAATATTGCCAAAGATGTGCACGAAATATTATTAGCACACCGGATGCTGGCTCGTAGTGAGTTGGCCCACATGAATCATTCATGAAGCACAGGACAGTAGCAGTGGCACTCTCGTGACAAGAGGAACAATGGCGCAACCATAAGCGTCGATCATGGAAGCGTGTCATACGAAGGAAAAGCTTGATTTTTCTCGCTTCCAACGGTCGTAGAAACCGGTAGGAAGGAAATTATCCATGACTAAAGAGATACCTTATGCGACTGGTCCTGACTGGCATCATATCGCGGTATTCCGAGAGAAATAAATACAAAAAGAGAGAAGGAGTCTTGACTTCTTTCTTTCATTCCTTAGTGAGAGGACGAAAACCTACGTCATATTATTAACACTATTAGCTTCGATGTTAACCGCATGTGAGCCGTGTGCACTCCCGGCGAAACTATAAACAGCGAACAAAATACACAAAGCGACTGCATGCGCATAAAAAAAGTCCTATCAATTAACATATATTTCAGTACAATTTATCTCTATTGGTTGAAATTAATCTTTATCGATATAAATGGGAGAAATAATTAATTTAATTGATAATTTATTAAAAATAGCGATAATTGTATGAGTTACATTTATTCACTGATCGCGAATTTTTTATTTTGTAATTATGTATCAATGAATGTAGAAGCAAGAATGAATTTTCTGCACGATTACTCTTTATAAGAACTGTACTTTGAAAGAGCAATGGGCTCACTGCATTGCGAGAACGCCCGGGCCGGTGTCGTTTCCACAAAGGATTGACAACAGCAAACAGTTTAGTGTCCCGTACGTTTATTGTATCTCGACTACCGTACGTTTAACTTCGTTCCGGATGTGCGGGAGGGTGTAGAAGACGGAGGTAGCAGGACAGAAGAGAACCGACGAAAAAAAGTACGCCGCGGGACCAGGACAGATCTGTTACTCCGTTAGACTTCTTCGGCCTGACATTTGAATGCTTCGTCGATTCCACGGCGTCGAAAGGAGAACGAGTAGAACCGAGGAAAGAGGACTCACCATAGCTGTTGTCGTCTTTATATTGCCTTCCTCTCGTCGTATCTTATGGGTTTTTGTCAAACTTTGGTGCATTCCTTCGCGAGTTTTACCGACGAAAATGTTCCTCTCCGCGCAATTCTCTCGCGTTATAGTCATAAATCATGTCTGCGACATATGATATGCAAATTTTCATACTTTATCGAACATCCTTGATACGCAAAACTTGATTATAATTTAATTAATAGGAAATTTTAACTGTTTCTTAAAAGAAAAAAAAAGTAAAGAAAATAGTTGATTAATTGAAATAAAATATGCAAATATGAATATGCAAAGGGTAATCTTTACGTATGATCGATAAAAAATGTGTGTAAAGCAATTCGAATAGTTCTGTTCTTTTTATGCATTAAGGGAGATGATATATGAAATAATAGTACGATCCATTTTTCTCGATTTACTTCTGATATCTCGTAATTACCGCGATATCTCGTGCGAAGATGAGGTGTGCTTGGTGCGCCACAGCGAATGGAACTTAGAATGCTTGACGAGAATGGTGGGTGTAGGAAAGAGAAGGAACGAGAGAAATTCCTGCAAAAGCAGAGAATCCAGCGGTGATATGGTGCGGCAGTTCTCAAAAATCCGCTGGAATCTCAGGGAAAAGGTGAACGCGCCTGAGGAGCTCCCGCCGCAATTGGTCATTCGGCGATTTTTGCCGGCATTCATGCGTCCGTTCCTCGGTATTTATTGGAAAGATTTTCTTCCCTGGTACGATCTCGGAGAGTCGAAGAGCGGGCCAGCGAAGATCTGGTACTCGCGCGAGCGAGCCGATCTCGTGCGCGCTTCTCCATCCTCCTGTCCTCCTGTCCTCCACCCCACTGCAAGTGCACTCGGCTTGCAGTCCTATATGCGCGCTATCTTCTTCTCTCATTGAATATTCTCAACTTTATTTACGGATGCCCGTCGAGATTTATCGTCGTTCGCGCTGCTCTTTTCGCTTTAACTTGCTTCGTCTTGCTTTAACGTCGTCTGTCTTTTCCTTTCCCATGTTCGCCTACATCCTGCGCGTCTAATATTATTTCCTTTCCTTTCTCTGTCCTTTTCTTTTTCTTCTTCTGCCTTGCCCTCTGGTACATCGTACTTTTACGATATTACGCGGTACAAAAATGATGCACACATGTAGGAAATATGGCAAGCTATTTTATAAAGAAAGAGATCATAAATAAGAGTATTCTACATGAACATTGTGTTAAAAGAACACGTCATATTTTTTTTGTCTATTTTGATTAGCGATATCTCTAATGTTTAGATATATATTAGATAATCAAATAAAATAAATAGATATAATAGCGCAAGATATAATATTTCTATTAGTTGCAAATATTTTTAAAAAATCCTTTATAATTTTATCTTATTTGTTCTCAAAATATTTTTTAAATTAATTTATTTCATCATAATAATAGTGAAAAATTAAGCGATAAATGTGTTAAGGACAAATTGTAATATTGTAAGTAAGAAAGGCGAGGGGAGACGTATACTTAAACGCGAAGATCAATACTAAGTACGATCTATTGCGCATGAATCGGTGCATGAATCGGCCCGATAGATTGTCTCACTGCTAAACAAATCACCCCGTCGTAGCATTGAGAACGATCGATAGCATCTACGTGCGTCGATCGAGCACAACGGCGACGTAATTCCTACAATGGCGGTCCGACGCATCGCCGCAAATTGCTTGCATAATCCGACCGATTAATCACCGTGAGATTTACGAGGGATTTGTTAACCCTATGCAAAAATGCACGTGCTTAGCTATATGCAATTACTTTCGTATACTTTTGCATATTCTATAAATATATATTAGATCTCGATAATGTGTGCATTAATACAGCATTATAAACAATATATTTAAATATATATGTTATTTTTAATTTTAAGACTATAAAAGATACATTAAAAAATTCAATTTTTTAAGTTACAATATGATTATAAAGTACAAATTTGTAATGATGTAATAGAAATTGAGGTTCCTCCGTTTTTTAGGTCAATGCATTTAAGCAATTTACCCAGTGATCGGAGATCAGGTTGTGCGATGATTGAAAATGATCACAAGGAAAGAATGAATAATAATTTGTAGGAAAAATTTAGATTCCGGCCTCGCAAGGGTTACGAAGGTTATATGGGAGCTCGCGGACTGGCTTTAAATGAAATTGAAATTGATCCAATAAATTAATACTGTCATTTATTAAAAGAAAGAAATAGTAATTATATATATATATATATATATACATATCGAAAAAAAACGTGAAATAACTTATATGAGAGAAGTATATAATATAGTTCTTACTTGCGACTGTCGTGACGGACTCTATTTCGAAATTATTATATTTTTCTACTGACTGACTAGCTACCTTTTGCAGTTCTTTTATATTCTGGCAATGAGTGGGGATGTCTTCCTAGGACCAATCAACACTCTTCTAGATTTGGTAGGATCCTCGCACTTGTTTTCTTAAGATAAGACAGTAAGGCTTCGCATAAACTCTACTCTCGACACTACGAATCTAGATTTTAAGAATATTAAGAATAAAAATTCGATTTTCTTAATTAACATCCTTATGCGAAGTAATGATATATTCTAAATTTTAAACTGATTTTAATTTTATGGAAAAAGAAAAAGAAAGGAAAGGGAAAAAAATAAAGATTCATCCGCATTTGGGAAGGTCTTAATATATAATATTACTTAATTTCTCTCTCTCTCTCTCT
>NW_012130082.1:1506616-1511724 GCF_000143395.1 Atta cephalotes
TAGTATATATATATATTATTATTACTTCTCTCTCTCTCTCTCTCTCTCTCTCTCTCTCTCTCTCTCTCGTTGATTAAGCTACATTGTAATTCGTTTTTTCTATTGTACAATATTTCATGTAAAAGCTATTGTAAGTATTCTTCAAAATATGACATTGTTTCAACGCCATTTGTGGCTTTCCCTTCCTATAAAAGTTAATTTTGCATCTTGTAATACGTTCCGTTTTCAAATTATCATTCACCTTAGCATAATATCTATCTAGATATTATTACTATTAATTTATCTTAAGTTCTTTTAAGACTTACTTACTGCGCCACATATTGAAATCCTGCATAAGTATAAAAACACACAATGCATAAGACAGTACGAAGACATTACGCGATCATGTGATCCATGACCGACGTTACATAATTTACGAGAAAATGTATTATTACGATCATTTCAACGACACGACATGTATATGTCCGCGGTAAGTGGAACGTTCATTCGCGACATTTCTCGCTTTGATGCAGCAATATTGAAAGAACGCCGAACACTGATACACCGTGTATATTTATGCATATGTCAAGTGGCAATGCTGATGCAACGCGTGTCATGGGACAAGCGATGTAATTTCTTTTTACCCATAAACGGGATCTCTGTACGCCGTCTTGATCTCTCATTAAGAGGTTCGGATATGTCCGACATTATTATTAGCATTACGAGAGGTTCATAAAACTGGAAAATGCATGCCGATCATTACGTCTTGCGCGAATACTTGACCCTCAAATCTTTCTGGATATTCAATGAATATTAATATATAACTCGAATATATAACTCGTGTTGCACTTATTGAAGTATTTAATTTGAAAGACAATGTTCACATATTGTTGCCGCGATATTACTCGTTGCAAATAAAGAGCAAAATTAACACAATTATTTGTATGTTTTAAATTGTAATAATTTAATATTATATTAAATTACTAGTATTCAATTTCTTTTGATTAAACAAAATATTAATTAAAATATTAATTTGAAATTGTAAGTTGTAATGATTATGCTTGATTTACTACGTTTATTACTTTGTGACGTTACTTGTGTTACTATCTTTACTTTTTTATGAAATCAATGTGATATGAATAAATTTAAAATAATTATACGTTTTAAGAAAACAACGAAAACTCGCGGAAAAATATTCTTCAGGAAATAAAATGATCCCTTATACGGTTGCATTTTATTGTCGGCTGAGTTATTCCCTCATCTGGAATGAAGAGAACGAGAGAAGAAGAGAATATTGCGAGGGGGAGATGAAGAAGATGCGAAAGGGGTTGAAAAAGAAGAAGACGACCACTTGCAATTAAACACAGCGTAAGTCCTGCTCTGAGGATAATGCCCTGGAATGCTGATAATTGGCTGAACCGTCCGGACGACCCGAGACGAAGGGCCCACAGGTGCAGCTGGCGGCACGGCATCGCGAGATCATCGGCTTGCGATCCCTCGTGTTTAATTGATTCGAAGTGATTTATATTATGTGTCGTTCCTCTGCACCTTCGGCATTCTCCGAGTACCGAAGCGATCATCAAAATACTCAGACGGATTGTCATTCGAGAATGGAAAATATTACAAGACGCGAAATTGAACGGCCTTTAACTGTACAATTGTATTTCCACAAAAAATTTTTGTTTAATATAAATATATCTGACGTGAGGTCTGCCTCAATCTAAATATTAAAATCATTATACATATAAAGATAAAATATGGTTACATATTAGATTGTTCGGCAAAGATAACTAATCGTAATAGTATAAAACAAATATTTTTGAGGTTGTGATTATTGAATGAAAAAATTGGAAATTTATTATTAGAATTAAAAGATCTTTCTTTCTTTCTATCTTTTTTTCTTCTCCCTTGCGAAAATAATTGAAGGTTTACTGCAACAATTATAAAAAATATGGATCTTCCCACTATGGATTAATCTCTTTAACTTTAAAATTATTACGGAAAATGTGGATTAGCTCACTGTTGCAATAAGTTCTCTAATTTTATAAATGTTATTCAGAAATATGGATCTAAAGTATTAACGTGCAATAATTTAATAAATTAAAATAATTTTCTGATATTTTAAAGATAAATAATTTAGGCTGTCAGTTATGATTTCGAAAACTTCCTAAGTATTTTTTTTTAAGAGTCGTTCAGATTCAGAATTGATCTTAACGGCGCCTCGAGGTCTGGAGGAACGGAGGAGGCTGCAAAAAAAAAGAGCAGTTCACGAGACTCTTGTAAATGATCCGGCCGCGTGAGTTCGAAAGAGTTCGATGCTTCCGTCATGTTAAAAGGCCGATGCGTTGGTTCGAGCGAAGATTGGACTCAGTTGGAGTCGGAGATAGAGCGAGCGATCGATCTCCGTTCATGAACGAAGAAGCGGTGAATACGGCCACGCCAGGAGCCAAGAGAGGAGAGCTAGCCGGGCCTCTCTCCCGCTCTCAAAGCTCCGATATCAGATCGCTCGTATAAAACTATCGTATCGTTTAAATACGCACTGAAAGGTGAGGCGATGCATCAGAAGATACGCGAGCGATGGCAGGCAGCCTCTTCTCTTTCCTTGGCCTGCGTCCTCCTGTTCCGTCCACGCTGTCGATCCGCGCTGAAGATACCCGCCTGGAATCCATGGGAACCACAGAGAACCAGGCTTAACGCGTATAACCCCCTCCCTGGCGTCACAATGAGGCCCACCATCCTCTTGTACCTCATCTCCGCGTTTCCCTCCGGCTTTCTCTCTCTCTCGATACATATATATGCTCATTCTTCCTTTTTCGTTCGAATTTCTTTTCTTGTTTTTATTGTTTTATGACAATAATATTGAATTATAAAGTGCATGTATCATTTGCTTTAATCTATAGATTTTAATAGATTACGTGAGAAATTTTTATTAGATTAATATAAATTTGTAAACTATATGATAAAAGTGCACAAGATAATAAAAATAAGAGATAAAAATAAAATAAATAAAAACGGTAACAATATATTGTTATTCTCTGGCGGCACAACGATCGATATTATCGACATCACTGTTTATATTGAGATAATTGACAGAAGATCGCGCATCAAGTTTCTGAAAAGGAGATGCGATCGTGGTACTTTTCTGCATTGCCGATGCTTCGCTGCTCGATATTCACGATAGCTACCGATTCCGTTCTTCCCCTTTTCGTTGGAATCCGTAATTGGGCGGGCATTCCACGTTATGAGTTAATTCCAGCGTGTCGGTATCGGCAGAGATCATATCGACGCGAAGAACAACACGAGACGATCTTAGTTTTCTCGATCAGCATTTCGCAATAAGATAAAATGAAAGGCGATATCGTTAGTTTAACGAGGAGACGGATCCCTTTTGGATTTTGCTTTAGACTTGTATATGTATATCAATATTCATTTATTGATATATAATTAAAAATTTAAAAATTAAAAATGATTTTGTCAGGCCTTAATGATTTGCAGTATATTATAAAATTATATAAAGACAGTAAGAATCTTATTGGATCGTATACATGTGAATACACAACTAATAGAAAATGATAAAACTAAAGATCCAGCTTCGACAGTTATGGGCTTTATTTCTTATTGGTTTCTTATTTATGTAAAGACATTGGATGTATAATCATATAGAACTGAATGATATAATATATTATTATATTTCAGAATATAATTAACGAGCATCTATACATTCGCTCGTTTAATCAAGAAAAAATAAATTAATTAATCTTTAAATATAATTAATATGCACATTAATGTAATATATATTAATATATTATACATATATGTGTAAATAATATATACACTATTAATTAAATATTTATAATTTATACAAATAATTTCTTAAATAAACTTAATTTCTTAAATAAATAAATATGTATAGAGGAAAGTTCATTTTGAGTAAATGCTAAAAGTCTATGGGCAGAATTTAAAAAAATAATAAGTCATTTTGAAAAAAATTTAATAAATTAAGCTTTAAGATAATGTATTATTATATAAAATTTAATTCAAATTTCATTTTTTTTTGAAAATTAAAGAAATGTAAAAAGTGAGCAAATCGCAAAATCAAAAAATTATGCTCCTAATATAACATGGCCTGAGAAATCAATAAAACGCAAAATATATCCGTATTGCAACTAAAAAACTTTATTAATGTTTCTTAAATACAAACAAACACACTGCCAGAGTGCGCGATACATTATTCCCAGAACTCGTTTTCAGATAGTTGAAATCAGGCATCGTAGAAATAGACACTCGACATTCATTCCGATTTTCCTTTTTATTGTACAATAATATTACAATAACAAGTATAATAATTTATACTTTAGCAACGATTTTCACTATGACATGGGAGCGCGAGTTATTTCATATTAGAAATACCCTGGGCATCTCATATTACGATTTCCACATCTTACGTTCATGCCTTACAGTTTCATCAAATCTAACTTCTGTAATTAAGTAATTCAACACATATTTTTCTATTAGTACGACCTTACTCAATCACTACACGAAGAATTTATTGCCAAATATTTATTCATTAAATAATAAACAATGTTTAAAGGCTCATCTCAATAAAACTTGAAGATATCCAATTCTAAAATTTTTTTTACGATAACTACAGATATGATCTAATAATAAATTTTCTACTAAACAATTTTCAATCCAAGAGCAATAAATTCATGGTGGAACCAATAGGTAGTCTATTAGTTTAGCAGAAACGTCGTTTAGTAGAAAACTATCTCATATTAGGCGCCTATCTCATAATAGGAGGCTTTCTACATATTATAATACGTAGTCTACATATTATATACACATAAATATAATATATAATAAAAATAGTAATATTTAGAATAGTTTACAAGATTATTTTTTTAAGAATTAAAAAATAAAATGCATTTGGAGAGAATACGGAAAGAGAAAGATATATGCACTCTCTGGTTTTGCAAAAAACCGGATGCTTGTAAAGACTATATATAAGAGACAATAGCTAGCTGGGGCGGTGGCGATCTTCCGTTTTGAAAAGCAGTGAAATTCGGCGTTGTGTGCATTGTCCGCTTAATGATTGAGTAGAGACATGACAAGTGAAACCGAATACACAC
>NW_012130082.1:1511744-1516041 GCF_000143395.1 Atta cephalotes
GAATATATCGAAGAAAATGATCGGTTACTGCACTTTTTTATCGCGTAATGTTAAATTTAGTCAAAATATGTTATTAAATTAAACGCTGATTAAAAAGATACAGTATAATAAATAAAAAAGATATAGTTTAATATATATGTATTAAAATTATTATATTATGTTTTTTAACCAGTATAATATTATTGTAGTGTGCTTTTAATCAATATATGTAAAACTAAACAATTTCGACTTTAGAACTAGATGATTTTTTTAATTGTTTACGTAATCATTCGAAATCTGGTGAAATCGACATTATTGAAATATGTAAATGTTCGCAATTACGAATAATTTCTTATAACCAGAAAAAAATAAAAAGCGATAATCGTGTATCATTATATCGATTAATTGACACGTACTGATTTCCTATAGACGTTGCTATATAAGTAATTATATGCACTGTATCTGATATCAAATTATACCTTCTATCGCTAGTCCATTCTATATTTGACACTCAGATAACGATGTACAAAGATCTAGCAACTATATGAATTGGCGGTTTTCGATCTACATAGCTTGTTCGCGATTGAATACTGTTGTAATTACAGATCTGCCTTCACAAATTAAGTGGCCTAGATTATTCAATCTCTCTACAAGGTGTGTTTATTAAGATATCACTAAAAGTTTCTAAAACCGAAGTCTAATCGGGAAGTAATAATTTAGATTATACACCATTCACTTATTTATACTTATTTCATACTGCATGTATTAGGAAATAAACGCATAACAATTAAATAAAAATATTATTGCAAATATATATATTTTTTATATAAAAATTCAGGTGTATATTATATTATGAAAATTGTAAAGAAGCGATAAATTTTATCAGAAAATTGTTACGAAATTTTTTTATCGAGTCAAGTATTTTTGGCAGATATTATTTAAAACGATATCATTAATTAATGTATTCCAAGAGTCCGGCACGCACATATGTAAGAAGATTCTAAATTGTCTTATTCGCCGGCTGACGCGTAATCCGATTTGTTTCTCGGGCAATCTGATTGCGCGCGACCTTCTTCAACTTTCCTCGCCTAACCCTTGCCGACGTTATCTTCCGACATCCTCCTTCGTTTGAGACTCTCTACGACCAGGAAGATTCTTGCTGATTTTTTTATTACCACTCGCTTACCGCGCACATATACGCGTCGGGCGCGCCTCTTCTTGTTTCGCGATCGGTGATTTACGTTGCGGACCACGCTACCACGGTAATAGTCCATTAATTGATCTTGGATTCCCCTCCATGTGCCTGCAGATACGCGAGAGACAGGTTTCGTGAACGCCATCACCGCCGCTGGAGTTACTTATGCGGTTACCAGAGCCTGCACTATGGGTGACCTCGTGGAATGTTCCTGCGATAAGATGACGTCGAAGGGTAAAAGCTTACTCTTTCAGTCTTTCTTTGTGATTTAATTCGCATATCGATTTCCCATTAATTTCTCATTGGAATTTAAAGTAATTTATAGGCTTTTAAAAATCCATTAATATTGAAATTATTATTACTTTTTTACATAAATTAAAAGGTATATTTATATCTACTTTGAGAAAAATCGTAACGCTAGCGTAAGTTCTTTCGTAAATTCTTTAAAATTGAAGTAGAAATACCAATAAACTTTTTCTTTATAATTTTAAACGTCAAAAATTCTGGATTATATCATTTTCCTCACGATTAATATTTTAAAAAGAGGAAAAAATTACAATTTCCGCAGGTAATCGTCTGGCTAAATTTGCTCGTACGGTCGAAGCGAAGAAAAGTTTGCCGACGGAAGGAGACTGGGAATGGGGAGGATGTGGCGATAACGTAAACTTTGGTTTTAAAAAATCCCGGGAATTCATGGATGCACCATATCGTAAAAGAAGCGATATTAAAACGTTGGTAAAGCTTCATAATAACGATGCCGGTCGTCTGGTAAGTTATTTTTATATTTATTCTCCATACGTACTTCTAATTTTTTATACATGCATGCGCTTTTATTTAATTGCTTTTATTGTCATTTTTTCATCATATACGTGATAATTAAAAATCAATTTTGTAATTAATCTTGCGCACAATTGTCCAATGGAAGAACCACGTTCTATTATTTATAATCTTCGAAAAATTTTGCATTTTAAATCCGAATTAATTATCTTCCAATTTTATTGTTCTTGATAATGTTTATTTTCAAGACTCTAGCAAATATTATTTTAACAAAAAATTAAAAGATATATTTTAATATCATTATATAGTTAATAGGCTTTACTTTAACGAGGATCTTACAGCCAATACTTCGTTTAATTATTGAGTCTTTAATATATTTGGGTTTGATTTTTATATATCATTATTAGAATTTAAAAATAGTCAGCCTTTGTTAGAGAGATAAAATATGTATATATATATATATATATGTTCCCGACGTGCTATGTACATTCGCTCCTCAGGCTGTACGCAACTTCATGAGGACCGAATGCAAATGCCATGGGCTGTCTGGCTCCTGTACAGTTCGCACTTGTTGGCGCAAGATGCCACCGTTTCGGGAAGTTGGCAACCGCCTGAAGGAATCCTTTGACGGCGCGGCCAAAGTCATTCCCAGCAACGATGGCCATAGTTTCATTACTGAAGGTCCCACGATTAAGCCGCCTGGTAGATTCGACTTGATCTACAGCGAAGATTCGCCAGATTTCTGCAAGCCGAATAGGAAGACTGGCTCCTTAGGGACGACAGGTCGTCAATGTAATTCGACTAGTCCCGGGGTCGAAGGCTGTGAACTCCTTTGCTGCGGTAGAGGCTACGACACTAGAATCGTCAAGGAGAAGGTCAATTGTCAGTGTAGGTTCCGGTGGTGTTGCGAGGTCACATGCAATACGTGTCTTGTCAAGAAGACTGTCAACACTTGTCGCTAGTGTCGACGTAAGTGAAAAACTTTTATCGATATATGATAGTGTCGAGAATCGTGTTGATGCGATAGTTTGTCCTGCATGTATTAATGGAAGATTAGAGTGAAGTTGAGGAGACAATGTCGAGAGGAATGATTTATATTTTTTGCGCAAGTCCTATTGACGTATGCCATAACGATGGACTAGAAAACTATATAATTGAAGAATTTCGTAGAATTTTAAAAGTTCTATAGAGTTTTGCAAGGAGAACACAAAGAAAACGCGGTGTTAAAATATATTTTATAATAATGGGACGAATATTAAGTTATCGAGCTTTTTCCCATTTTTTAATAATTGCCGAAAAACATTAACGAATTAGCTTTTATTATTAGAATTCAGTGTGTTTTGAGATTGTTCAGTGTTCGATGTTTAGCGCGATTGAAATTTTTCGACTTTTATCGTTGCTATTGACCCAATCGTCTCTCTCTCTCTCGACACGTTCGTGATATACGCCCTATTACGTAATAGCATTTGTAATATATCAATTTCTAGAATATGACTTGATCGTGAATATTCATTGATGAATATTCAGACGATATGTGATTTACAATTTATCGTGATCACACAGAGCTGGATTAAATCTAGGTTAGCAAGAAATACGTATGTAAGATTTCTGAAGAGATTTATTGTGCGTAACGTGTGTAAATGCGAGAAGTGAGATTATATAGGGATGTCAGTAGTGCATGCGCGAGCCAAGTCAGACGCGAGTCGCAAATGTAGCTAGGCGTGATTTATCGTATTTTACGAAAGAATATATATCTTTGACTATATATCTATGAATTGCTGATGATCATAAAGCTGGAAATTTTGAATACAGACTCGTATATTTATTTTTATATTTGATACAAAGCGTAGCAATTATCAATGCTAGCTATAAGATTGTGGTCAAAAGTTTTTATTGTTATATAATCAGAACCGGTTCTATATAGATTCTTATTGCCTTCTACTTTTATTATGCGCGATATAAGATTGCTACTTTCTTCGATGATAAAATAATACAAAGAATTTACATTATATTATTAACAAATGTTTTTCTTAACAAAATATCATTTTGATAACAAAATAGCGTTTAAATTATCTTAACAATAAGTATTGAGAAAAATATAATAATAGAAATCTGTTTTTCATGCAACTTTGTACATCTTTTGATAAAAACACATCGCTCTGATCAAAGTCTGATTTCTGGTATGTAGAATCGATTCCATATATAGTTATTATTAACATCGCCTACGCTTTCTCTCTGCGCAAGGCGATTATGTTTCGGGCTTTCCACGTATCTCCAGTGCTCGTAATATATATTAAGATATGTATATATATATATATATATATATATATATATATATATATATAT
>NW_012130082.1:1517322-1537680 GCF_000143395.1 Atta cephalotes
TATATATATATATATATATATATATATATATATATATATATATATATATATATATATATATAAGATAACATAATGAATTTACGTAATATCCGTCAAAGTATCGCACCGTTATTCATATAGTAATGCCCAGTGAATCGCTTTTCTATTTAAAATCGCTACGACATTGAGCGAAATCCCAAGTGACAAATTCGACTTTAGTGGCATCGAAAATAATTCAATGCATTGAAAAAAATTTCTGGTTGAAAATGGACGAATCAGAAATTTCTGATTAAATTTATTAGAATTCTAGTTGAGATAACTGGAATTCTGGTTAATACAATATTTCTGATAAAATCTACTAGAATTTTTATTTTTACCAGAATAATTATATTAATCAGAATAATTATATTAATTCTAGTTATCTCAACTAGAATTCTAATAAACATAAACAGAAAATTCTGATTTCGTCCATTTTCCACCAGAATTACTGTTTAATCCAACCAGATCATTTTTTTTAGTGTAACATTGAATTTTTGTACAAACCTTTTTTTTATTATATCCAAGAAAGAACTCGGGACTTTCGTTTGACGCGTATCATAATTATACTACTTTCCCTTCGCGTGATCTAAGCTTTGTGCCATACGTTACGATTCGATCGATCAATGTTTACGCGTCTACTAACGAGATAAACGCATTCTTTCGATTTTTGGATAAATTCCTTATCAATTCTTAAACTACATCTCGTTACTTATTTTTCTCAGCTTATTTTTCTTGTTTATATATATAAGACTGATCTATTAAGTACGGATAAAATTATACTCACGGATGAATCTCGTTTGTTATTATTAAGATTGATCAATTTATCTGCAGTGACGACTTATCTTAGGATGAAAAAGAACAAATATATAAACAATTGTATTTTAAATTCCAGTTTATTCAATCCGAAGTTTATTTCAAATAAATTATCTCTTTTATATTACTGAGGTAAGTAATAGTATTATATATTTTTTTATTTAAGAATAACGTATGATAATAATACATGATGATTCCAATATCTATATGTATAAAATGTCTGACAAACAAGTATATATTTTAATTTAAACGTGTAGAAGACAATTTGCAAAAGTAATAAAAGTGTGTAAAGATCTGTACCACATAAAATTTATCTGCACATTAGTTTTAGAATGTTGTCTTTAGAATTTAAGCCCGTTAATAATCTTTAGCTTATTGTTGACATTAGATATTCACTTGGTTTATTTTTCTTTTATTCTTTTTTATTCTAATGGTAACTGTTATTTGAACAGGATATTTCAAAATCTTTGGTCAAACTTAGAATAAAAAAGAGTGCTAAAAGATTAATCTCGAAAGATGTTTGACACGTTCTCGCACGACGAGGAATTTTTTGTCCCTTCGCTGCTTGGAGATGTGATAATAGGGATAAATTAAGGAAACACCGAGAATTAGGAGGTCTCGTATATCAAGGCGCCGTGTAGAACACGGGCTTTTACCTGTAATTCAGGTTTATACACGACAGTCACACGGGCAGTAAAAAGGACTACTGCCATTTTTTGTAAAATAGTTTTACGGCCACCATCAAGAGGAATTTCGCATAACCATAAATGTTGCCAAAGGCTCGCGCCATATCGCGTGCATCCGTTTCTCGGCGATAGCGGAAGCCATAAACTGAAAAAATTTCTTTTCCTTGTTTTATTTTTACATTTTCCAGTCTACTGGCGCGACAGTTTGTTCAATTGTAAACTTTTGAGAACTAACCGCTCTCGTATATTTATATATATTATTATTTTTACAAATGTGTATTATTAAAGAATACCAGCGATTAATATTGAGCTAAATTAATAAATATTAAATATTAATAATGATTTTCTTTTCGATGTTTATTTTAATTTTATGTTTAAAATATTAAATAATAATTTTAGCAGGAAACATAATTTATGAAACTCTGGACTTATTTTTCAAAGATCATTTTATTTAATTTCTTTTTTATTTCAATTAAAGAGTTTTATGGTGTAATTTATTAAAACGTATATTTTTTATGCATTATACATATCTTTCCATCTCAAGATAGACATATTATAATTAAACATTAAGTAGCTGCAGCATTTTTTCACAATCTAACTGAGAATATTTACAGGATGTTTCCTGCATATAATATTACGAATGTCCGAGATTACTTGATCAACGGTGATTTACTACCAACGGTTCCATACATTCCCACACAAGCTACTCTTCCTTCCCCCCTCCCCCCTAAAAAACTCTCCTTAAAGAAAAGACTCTTAGAGAGACGAGCTTACACCCTCCAATTTAATACGTGACGCGGCACGGCGCGGCGTGCGAGCGCGTCTGGATAAAAGTCTCTTAATAGAGAGGTCGACCTCTCGGAGGTACGAAAGTGGTGAGGCGCAATTAGCCCCACCAAGGAGGACTGTCTGGACTCGATTAGCCCATGGCCAGGAGATTGGTCTGCCGCGGGACGACTGGGTGGTCCGAGCGGGGTAATTTTCGGTTGCCGTCGACGTTCCCCTTCGGGGGAAAAATGGCCCCTCGAAATTGGCCCTGGAGTTACCGTGTGCCGTCAGTCCGCGACGCCATTTTTAGAATCTCCACCTTGCCCTCATCTCATCCCTTCTCTCGTCCCCTTCTTCCGTACTTCTGATCCTTGTCTCCCCAGGGCCGAGAAGCGGAGACTCCTCCAGAGAGAGAGGAGAGACTTCCCAGTAATTCAATTTTGGGAAAAAAATGCGGTACACCGGTTATTACGCGCTGATGAAAACATTGGATCATCAGGAACGGTGTGAGAATGCGGTTTCGGTCTTGGTTTTACCATTAACTATCAGAGAGGATGAAATGAAATGATATAATTTTATTGATTTATTGAATATACCAAACATTAAGAAAATAACGATAATTACATAGAGAGGAGTTGATATATAAAAATTATTTTATCTATCTTTTTTAGGAATTATTTCACAGTTGATATTTTTACGTTAGGATTATTGCTTTTAAATTAAGATGAAATCGTAAAACGTTTAAAATCACGCTAATTAAAATCCGGATTAATTAAGTTTAATCTAATATTCTTTACTTATCGTTTTCTTGCTATTCTACCTGATGTAGAAAACCAGAAAACAAATATATTAAGTTGAAGTTGTAGCTTTGAAGAGTGAACTGGACCTGAGACCGGCACTTCAGATAAAGTATAGAGGATGGACTCTCGCAAAATGCACATACGAGGATTCGCGCGCGCACGGAGTTTTACGTACGACGGGAACTCTCTCACGGCGTACGACTGTCCGACACCGTTCCTGGAACGATTAGGCGCGGAACAATGGAACCCGCGGAACGCACGTGGGTCGTGACGCGCGACAAAACCGCAAAATGCGACCGTGATTAATCGGTCCTGACCGCCCTCTTCGGCCGCGCAAGAACATGTCGTACCACGGGAACACACCGTGACTCTATTTTCTTCTCTCCGAGACCTCATGCCTCACTCGCGCAACCCTCCCGCGAGCGTGCGCTTAATGCGCGAGTACTTGTCCATTCCATGTCTCGTGGAAGCCGATGATAAATTTCCACGACAACGAGCGTTCGTTTGTACCCTTTCTCGCACGGCTCAGATAGGTGCAGCAACTCCGCATTTTTCGCGAATGTTCGTATACTGGCTGTAATACGGGAGCAACATTAGGATTTGCGACGCGAAATCAATGGTTATATGGTTATATGGTTCAAAAATTATATAATATTTTTATATTTATGTATTTATCGTATATACACTTCTTTAATTTTGATTTTAATTTTAATATGGAAATAAAACATGCACAAAAATTACATTACATAAAAAAATCAAGATACTATCATTATTGTTATATTAAAAAAGCTTGTTTGATGTAATTTTAAATATCGCCTATTTAAAATTTTAAAATGAAGATAATACATTATAAATGTGGATTATATAAGCATATTATACAATGCATAGAAACAATGAAATTCAGATGTATGTGTAGATTTTATTTGAAGTTTGCACATAAATTTTTAAAATCGGAGTGCCAAACCTTTACATAAAGCATAAGAGAAAAGATTGAGAAAAATGTCTAGTTGAATTAATTGGAGTTCTAGTTAAAAATAGATGAATCAGAATCTTCTGGTTTATTCATTTTCAATCAGACATTTTAATGAGAAAATCAAATCAATCAGAAAGGAAGGAAAGGAAGAATAAGATTTTAATTAATTTATTTTTTATGTATATTATATGCTGTATATTATATATTCAAATCGATTTGTGCTCTTGTCCTTAGAAATAAATTCATAGATATAGAAGAATAAAGTTTACGAACTGTGTTTTCTCTGATTTTAATAGCTCCATTAGAAAGAATGTGCTTCATTAGAAAGAATCGAGTATATGGCATCTCTTTTCAATTCGATACTTTAAAAACAGCGAATGATATGTTTCAAACTATCTCACTCTTTCTAAACTGAGGTGACAACTTCGGGAATGCGCTATCTATTCTTATTACGTCTATGAATAGATCTTATTATTAGATGCTTCGTCACATATCCGGTAATTTTACGATTCGGTGCATCCCTAATAAAAATCCTGATAGAAATGTATGCAGTTTTCCTAGATACCTGTCTAGTTACTCTAATATTATTGTATTCTCATTAGTTGTGCCAATAGTAGACACAACTAATGAGAATACAGTAATATTAGAGTAGGAAATGGACAAAAACTTGATAACGTTTTGTTCTATCCATTTCATGAGCAGTTGGCTTGTTTATTAATCAATTTAATATCCATTACTTATTGTGTTTTTATTCAATAATGAATTCAGATTTTACGCAACTTTCGTATGCAGTAACTGCAAACAAAGCGTTACATCCTGATTGGGATCTTAAGTAGCTTTTCTTCTCAGTTATTAGACAGAAGTTGGTATAACTCAAAAAATGCATGAAATTTTTATCAGGGGAGATATAAAGAGATTATAAATATCTATATTGACATGAAAAAAAGAACATTATCATGTTTTAAATAGCTTTCTTTCAATTGAATGATATAATAAAGAAAAAAACTTTAAAAAGTTCTAATAATTAGAAATCTGATATTAAAAAAAATTTCTATTAAAAAATTATATGATTCAATTTTTGGAAAAAGCGTGTATATCCGAGCGCGAATATTCCCGCGATCGATTAAATGTTTGCGTGCTCGCGCGAAGCAAACAGAACGCACTTGTGGAGGACGAGGGTCCGATAAGGATTCCATCGAGCGTGTACCGTCGCGACACAGCAAATGACCATCAGTCCCAGGACTAATATACCCGGACCCGAGGCGCCCATCGCAAACGCATACACGCATACTACACATACGCGAATGAATCGGACGTTGTACGCGAGATTACACGTGCAAGTCGCAAACTGCAAGTGTACGGGGGCAAAGATACCGAGGCGCCGGAGGTGGTCGTCAGCCGTTTCGAACCGGGCGCGCTGCTTCGACGCCAATATTAATTAAACGATCCCATAAGCGCCTAACAAACTGGTCGTACGTTAGGCGGTTTATTGGGGTCCCCGAGCGGGACGTTAAAATGTTCCAATCTTAATTAGGTAGGTGTTTACAGGAGGATAATTCCACGGGCCTTAAGTCGCTGCGCCGTTTCTACCGAGTGCGGGCCACCGGGCACGTCGTCCTCTTTCTCGCGACGAGTCTTGCTGGTCTTGCGTCCTCCTTGTGTGGATCTACCTTTCTTCATTCTGCTGCGTCGTTGGTTTCACTCCGATACGATATTATAGCGTCCTTTGCCGCTGCGCTTCTTCGTTTTTACTCTCCTCGGGGATGATCTTCCGATGTCCACTTCGTATCCTTCGTCTCCTTCACATTTTTCGCATCTCTCCCTCTTTCTCCTTCCTGCTTCTTCAAGGAGTGCCAGAAGCACACCTCGAAGGACACGGAATACTGATTACGGTGGAGGAGGTCATTGAAATCTTTATGGTTTCTTTAGCTTCTCGGAATTTCGACGTCATCGATATACACTGGTCTTGCGTAATTATCTGCCTGCATTTTTTTTTCCTTTTTTCCTCTATCTTTGGGTGAATCAGCGAAGAAGAAAGAAACGAATGACGCAGTGAGAAAGAAGCTGCAGCGATTCGACAGGGCGAGTAATTTTCCTTTACTGTACGGGACGATAAGATTTTTTGGCAAAAAGTATTTGTAAATTATGTGACAATATACATTTTATATATGTATACACATTTCTCTACATCACAATAATTGAGAAAGGCATTGTATTGATAAAATCTGATAGTCCCGAAATACATGTCATAGTCAAAAATATAGATAAATGGGTTTTATTCGATCGAATATATTATATGATATGAAGATTAATTTAGACATTATTACAAGCATTACACTAAAAAAATAAGTATTTAATTTTAAGATATTAAAATGTTTTATTCCTATCTTCATTTGTAAAAACACTTAAAGATGTTTTAATTTCAAATCTTTTCAATAAACAAAACACTATGTGTTTGGACTTAAAACACTAAACGTTTAAGATTTAAATATCTTTTATTAATAAACATTTATTTTGCAAAGATATTTTAAAGGTAAACATTTTAAACATTTTAAACATTACACTTTTTAGGTTACACATTATAATATAATGAAATGATACAGATCTGATATTATTTTAAAAACATTTATTAACGGTGTAATGCTTCTCTTATAAAACGTTTACTTTCGATGTACAAGAGTCTTGGTATTCTGTATGCAGCTATGCCACGCAGCAGTGCTGCGTAAACAGCAATTTGCGCTCGTTAGAGTAGCGTTTAGGAGCACTTAGCGCTTCCTCCAGGCGACCTTCCGCGTTCTCCAGACAGATTAGGCTAATTCTCGTAGTAGGACGGTGCACCCGCGACTGCGGAAGTGCAAAGAATGATAATGCTGTGATAACGCCTATCGTATCATCGATTCTAAAGCATTAAAAGCCGAGCCTTCTATTTTTATAAAAATAGAACTGTTATCATGTTTTTATTTAATGAATGTAAAATCATAATTAGAGTTTTATACGTATACTGTCTCACAATAATATATAAATAGTAGATTGCGAGATAAAAAAATACCTACAAAATAAAGGTACAGCGATTATTAAATCTATATGTTGGAAATGGATTATGTTTACAAATAATTGCTAATTAATACTTTAACTAATATCAACAATTATTGTCAATTCTAAGATTATTTTTTAAATAAATAATCAATTAGACAATAAGTCAGTGAAAGAGGAAGAGGAAAAGAGAGAGCCGTTTTCTAATTTCTACGAAATTTATTAGAATATCTATTTTAAAATTTTAATTCAGGTTAGTGAAAGTATATAATTGGTATGATGGTAGATAAATGTACTATTAATGTTTTAAAACGAAAGATAATAAATTCAGATAAATTCTTATTTTGAGATAATGACATTTTTTAATTAGCTTAAGGAAAGCTGCAAAGAGCAAGGCATGTAATATTATATATTTTACATTTATAAAAATCCAAGTGTCATGAATCGGGAATGCCATTTTATCGTACAGCACTCTTGTAAAATCGTTACGCGAAGGTAAGCAGCGATCTTAAAGTTAGAGTCATGCTTAAGTGCACCTGCATAGTTGATATGAATCGTGCAATCGGCGTTGAATCAGAATACAGCTTCTTATAAGATATAAGTGGATTAACCAATATATTTTCTTTTCAAGTAATTACTTTATCAATATGTGTAATAAATTATAATGCGATAATAAATTATTATATTATTTATAAATATAAGCTTGACAACATGTAATTAGCTAATTGATAACATATAATTTATATTATAAGATAATATTCATAACCATTAAATCAATTATTTATCAATTATATAGTTAAATTATACGTTTTATACAAATTGATTCTTGTTCGACAACATGTAATCGTTATACTTGTTCTTCCTTTACATTAGCAAGTTGTAAAATTATGCAACGCAAAAATTTTAAACTTTGTTTTAATATTTTATTAGGCAATATTCAGGTAGAGGAACACATGATTGAAGTTGCTTGTATGCTTAATAGCCACGCTCTAATAACCAAAAGATCGCTGCTAAATACAATTTAATGTTCTCTTAGCGAGTAGTAAACCGATACGACGCAATAGGTTCTACGAACATTAAATGTACCATGCTTTCAGTATCCCATGTATGTTACGCTAATTGGATCCGACACATCGTGCGAGATTTTCTATTTTACTTGGCGGCTGGAGCCTCGGCTAGACCGGTCGAATACACCGCTTTCATGCCCCATCCGGGAATCGTTAATTAAGGTCCTTAATATCCGCGAGGTACGCGGCTATATAACGTAAAAGTCGAACGTAAGATATCGTTCTTTGTGACGAGATTGCGTCGCGTCTTTTGAATACTTGGGCCTTTTAACGTGGAGCCCCTTCATGTAGATAATTAGCGAGATTTCGGGATAGTCATGAACCTGTCGAAAATGACATACGCGAAACCATCAGCGATGAAGTTAGAGATCCTCCTTTTTAACAAAGTATCGCTATAATCTCATATTACGACCGATACACCTTTGGGACACCGCGCACATTGAATGCGTCTTATGCTGGAGGATGGATTATATATTCAGCTCTACTTTTTGCTTGTCTGTTGTTAAGTTTTTACATTTTTGTCTTAATAGGATTGGTTGTCTGATGATGAAAAATAGACTTTTATTATTTTAGAACTTGTTGTCTAAAGTAATAGCGAATTCGGTTGGACGCACTTGACATCGACATATTAAAGCTATATATTAATACTGATCTAATCTGAGTAAAATATCGAATGATGAAAATGCCCAATACATATTTTACTAATTTTACTAAACAGCATAATAAAATGTATTAAGGATTATGCAGTTTAAAATCCACAGTTTATATATGTACTTTTATTTAAATATATTTTACATGGATTTTTAGTGACAGTTTAAAATGCATCAGTGCGCATTAGTGAGTTGAACCGAATTTGTTTTAAGTAAATGATTTAGAGATTTTTGATAATTCATGCACATTTAGATTTTTCGTCTTTTAATTTCGAATAATTTTTAATTTAACATTAAGTATCTTATTGCATATTTCAAAATAAATTTTATTAATTATATCTTGAAGATTTAAATTAAAAATTAAATCTAAAAGTCAAGTAGAAATTCTATGGATGTAAACTTCAATCAAATTTGATAGTGAAGAACAAGATATATCATTACTTGTTCTTTGTTAGTAAAGTTTAAATTGCGAAAGAGCTCATATCTTTTTATTTTTTTTCAATCGCTTGGAAACTGTTTTGAAACCTGGGTCGACAATGTCCACTGTATGGTCTTTGAGACACCGCGCGAGATGCTCGTAAGGGGTGTTTAAAAAAGAAGCGACTCAAGAGCGAGGCGAGTCGGCACGACGCGTCTCTGGCGCGTATACGCGAGGCAGGACGATAAATATCTTTATGCGCTGCACGTTGCAAGCGCGCACGACATTGTGGGCAATGGTCGTAAACCGACATGTTCGTGCCCCTCTTCCGCGCCCTCATGTCGCGCCCCCCTTGACCCTTCTCGTGTACCCGATGCCAGATTATACGCGCTGGACCGCGATACAGACAACTTCATCCGCAGGGCGCCTCTGATTTATCTTTATTAATAAAACTTTAAAGTCCTGTTAACATGTCTTGAAGTGAGTAGGAAGAGAGACGGGGTTGCCCGAGGGAATGCATGATAGGATGGGAACGTGGGTGGAGAGAATTCGCCATGACAGCAAAACTATTATTGCACTCGAAATTATTGATGTATTCTTAATCGTGCATTTACAAAAAAATTAATGTAAATCTTATGATGTAAGAGAGACTACATAGATATCAGATGTTTTAATAGAAATATGATAGAATAAGGTGATACAATATCGAACATGATACAATGCTGAGGAAAATAAGATTTGAAGGTTCAAATTCGATAATTATAATTTTATTGTGTGAAGGATACTAAAAGGTACAATTAAACAGGAAAAAATTAAACTTGAATCTCGAAAATTGGATTCAAATTTTATTTCATTCAAAATTACAATGTTTGAAATTGTATCCTCTTTAAGTGATACAATTTTGAATATGATAATATTCTGTATCTAGGTATATTTTTTTATTTTAATCATACAGTTCATACACTTGAATTAGTTATTCATATATTTATTACACAAATTATGTAATATTTTATTTATAATTTTATTTATAATTAATTATGATAAATTTCCCATTTATAATTATTGTCAGTTCTCTAAGAATAAATTATTACTCTAAAGAATGAAATCTCTTTAAAGAATAGATCTGTTCATGTTGCACTTTTTGCATTCAACATCTTTACTTTTTCTCTTTTCAATAACCCAAATATAAATTTATCTCATTTTAAGTTCAAAAATGTTTGGGGATTTCAAGCAATGTGAATAGACTTATTGAAAATTGAGCCACTTTTTCAAAACTAACTCAATTTTCACTCTTTAGAATTGAAATTCCAAATTTAGAGAAAGTATATAACAATCTACAATCTACTATATTCTATTCTACATGATATTACTGCTATAATAATATTCTACGTGATAATTGACACCATGACGTGTTTTTCAAACGTGCTAAATAAGATATAAATGCGAAAGAGAGGAACGCCGTAATCGAGACAATCGATTCTTCGTTCGCACGGGCCCAAAGTTTCTCGGTCCGGTCTGTATTACGACCACACATCGACTCGCAGCGGGGTGCACCACGCAGCACCGGGGGATGCATCGCGGAGGGGGCAGCGCGGGTGAGTGAGCAGCATCTATCCACGAGATATCAGGCATTATTAAAAGTACATAAACACCGCGAGGTAAAACGCGAGTTATGGCCCAGCTTGGCTGTGAATTAAGGTGGGGCGACGACGGAACGTTGCGAGTACGAGATAAAGAGAGCTATCGAGGCCTCTAGGCTCCTCTCCTCTTTTCTTTTCTTTCTTCTTCCTTCTTCCTCTCTTCCTTTCCCTTTATCTTTCTCTCATATACCATTCGTGCGTTTTTTGGTTTGGGGGAATTATGTCATTTCTTCACGCTCGGCTACTGCTCGTTCGACGGCTTCATTTTCTTATACGGGATACGTTTCCACGTGTACTTCTCTGTAATTCAAGAGATATAGATAATGTAGATACGTATATCTATATAAGTATATCTATATAGAGAAGTATAAGACAATTAAATTATATTTATTGTACTATGATATTGTATTATGATATTAGTATAATAGAAACACGCACATACATTCAACATCATTACATATTTCTTCGTAATGCTTGTTTGTTTTAATATTGTGCGTCATACGATAATATTAGAATGTATAATAATAATAATTTAGGGAGTTGAGATATGTATATATTTATAAAATTTAATGAGACAATTCAAGCAAAATCGTATAAGGTTCATAATTTGTCAAATATTTGTAATATTTACGATTTCTCATAAATTTTATGATTAACAAGAAACTATCTGTAAAGATTTTGTTTAGAATTACTTTAAAAATTTCCTTTAATTCTTCTAAGAATTTCATAAAGTATGATTATGTATATAAGTTTTCAAACGCATCATAAATAAATACTACATAATATATATAGTTATTTATATTATGAAATAAAACGAACTTTTAATCTTCATGTCATATTTGTAAATTAATTACATGTATAATCATCTTACATATGTCACATCTTACATATAATTATCTTACTATATGTCATCTTACATATTATCATATAATATAATTTGAAGTGTTATGTTATTATATTATATATTTATATAGTATATTATATATTTTTAAACTTTAATATAAATTTAACATGATTACAAAACAAATATAAATTATAGTTTAAGTTATAGTTTAAATTATAGTTAAAGTGCTTATCCATAAGGATTTTAAAAATATTGTATCGAAAAATATTCTGTCCGGCATTATATCACTCGTTACCATCATCATTTTTTAGGACAGCATGAGTCGATACATTCGTTGTGCAACGTTCACGTGACATTTGCTAACGCGAGTACAACCAGTCGACAGTAACGAGAGCGTAGTGGACATCCTTGCGTGGGGCATCCGAAAGATGCTGAGCCCTAATGAAGCCGTTTTGGTGAACAGGCCCACCATCGTCCCGTCGATGGCTGAGGGGGAAAGATCGATCTCTTATCGGTAAGACTCGATCTGAGATCGGCGTTTAGGCTCGCGATCGGCTATCGATCCTCGAGAACTTCGTCTCGATGAAACTCGAACGTAATTCACGATCCCCTATCTCTTATTCTTTTTTTTTCTCTCTCTCTCTTTCTTTCTTTCTTCTATCTTAGATTATCCGATCGCATTTAGTTGTCTTTCTGATTGAGACGCTCGTTGGAGTTGACTGTGCACCCCCGCAGATTGTACACGCACGACGATCAATAAGTCTGATAACAGTTCCTCGTGATCGTCATTAACCATTTATCAACCGCGATGTCTCCATGTCATGACGATGCGGGATGATAGTAACAGACATTAATATGAGAATAATTATAAGCAATGAGCACTTCTATATGAGATGAACGCGCATGGATGGACAATGCCGCCAAGTCCGATGGACAATCTCTTCGATTTTTTGGTATTCACTTTGCTTATTTGTGACTTTATATGATTCTTTTGTGAAGCTGAAGACTTTCAATATGTTGTAACATTTGTAAATATGAATTCAAAAATAGTTATGATATATTTTACTAGATTTTCAATTTTGTTTAACAGAGTATTATTAATACACTGAAAAAAATTTTTAATTTCAAAAAAATATTTCTTTGAAATTAAGATATTTTTTTTCATAATATTGAAAAGCGTTATTTTTTTACAAATTCGCAAGGTATTTCTAATTTAAAAATACATACTAAAATTGCTTTTTCCGTGTAGTATTGATATTACAAGATGAGCTCGATTTTAGTGTTGCATTAGAACTGTTGAGTGAAAATGTAATTTCACCTTGTAGAAATCGTTTAAATTATCGTTCCTCGTTCAACGTGTTGAGGGCAGCAATGACAGTCCGAGACGACAGCTCAATCCCGCGGAATGCAATATTAATTAACCCCCTTCATCTCCTTAAATGGTCGTTTCATGAGGGTCGACAGGGATGGGCGCGGCATGTCCTGCACTTGTCCCGTCGTCCTTTCGCTCATGTCGCGCGTCCACCCACGATGGCCGCGATATGGATGCGAGCATTTAGCCGACGGGACGCTGCGCAGGAAGGTCCTGAATCATCGCGCTGCTACGGAATGGCCGCGTCGCCATTACATACGCGGACAGTAACATAATGTAACACACGCACGCGCGCACATAGTCAACTACCACCCACGTAGTGGGACGATCTCGCCATAGCGTGGTTCCGCAGATGAAAGTCGATTGGGGAACCACGGCACTTAAATCTCGCAAAGCAACTTATTACGACGTGTTGTTAATTAATGAGTACATTGAAAAACATTGTCATCTTGATGTCAAATTTATTGAATGTGTGCATCTTACTTTCTCTATTTCAAGAATAAATTTTTTTGTATCATTCTTTCACGAAAAGAGATTTTGCTGAAGTATCTAAAAATTTAGTTAGATATAGATTTGAAAATAATTTTGTTTAGATTATCAAAATAATAATGTAGGACGATCAAACTGGTTGCTAGAATGTTAACATTTTTACAGTATTGTCAAGGATGTTAAAATGTGCTACATAATTATTTTGATGATTCAATAATATTAAAATAATATTTAAAATTTGTATTTGGCTAAATTTTTAGATTCTTCAGCAAAACCTTTTTTTTTTTGTTTATCAAATTCTTTATATATCAAAAATATTATACTTAAATGTCTTTATTTTAATAAATTTTTATTGATAATATATATGTATATATATCTCAAATTTCAATTAAATATAAAATTCCTAAGGAAATATGTACAGTAATTTCATTATTTTAAAATTTTATTAAAACAATTAAATACAAAATAAATGTCTAATACTACTATTTTTTTAAATCGTAAAAAACTAGAATTAAACTAGAATTAAAAAACTAGAATTTCATAGTTGATTACTAATAGTAATAAACTATTTATAGAAATTCTTTGAGATTAAAGAAACTCTATCTAGATATAACTAAGGTCAGAAAAAGCGAAAGCGGAAGAAGTTCGAAATAGCGAAAGTGGATATAATTGCGCTAATTAACCGTAGATAGTGAACTCAATGATATACGATATAATATCCTAATAACTTATGATATTTCCTTAAGGATTCACAAGTGGATTATTAATAGCTGGATCGATCGGCTCGAGTCTTGGAATCTCGGTATATTTATTACGGATTCTCAATGTATGTTTGATAAAATCTATGTTTTAGAGATCAAGATGTTAAATCCAATAACGAATCAGTGGCAAGCTTCATTAATTACGAGAGTAGAAAATCATCGTAGGATTTAATCTTCGAGATGCTATCGTAGTTTAAGAAAATAAACAGTATATAGTTATAACTGTGACTTCAATTGCACATAGTTTACCTGCGAATGTAGCTTATCTGATTATAAAATCTTTATTTAATCCTAACAGTAACTTTTTTTATTTTTATATCTTCAATTATAAAATACAACAGAACAAAAATCAGGAATATTTTATGTCTGATGTTAAAATAGGATTTTGAGGTAAACTGTCAGTTATTAACAAATTGATAAGTGAATACATATAATGTATATTATAACAGAAGAAATTATATGAGAGATAATATATTGTTATTCTTCTCAATGACATTAAAAATTAATGTGAAATGTGGATTTTCTTCTTCGTTCTTATATATTTACAGAATGCACGCATCATTGAACATAGTGACGTATCGTCGATGCGTGCTAAGTGAGCGGTTAGTTAGCTGCGGCAATTAGCATCAGTGTCGTCGGTCGACGGTTGCTGGTGCTCTTGTCGATGTTGCTGTCGCCATCGCTGACGCTTCTCAATTGCGGGACACGCTCGACGGCGGAAAAACGATTTTAAAGATTGCTAAAACTGTGCGTCAATAACCGATCTCTATTAGTATTGTACACCGAACTTACTGATGACTCAATCGTCAAATCAACTAAAATTCAGCAAAATTATTTCTCATGATTCTTCGAACGAATCAGTAACAATTTCGTCGTGGAGATCAGATTTTTGATTATACAAATTGTGGATTATATTTTTATAGGCATTTAATTAAAAATATATAAAAGACAAAGATGTCTACAGTTAAAATTATGTATAAGTTACGTGTGTAAACAAAGAGAACTCATAAATATTTTCTATTGAGATACGAGTAATTTCACTTATAACTTTATAAAAGCTGTACTATTTTATATTCACAGCGATTTTATTAGAATATACTTTTTGATTCTATCTCCATTTAATTCTATCGAATTAACTTTCAGCAGATTCGGATTTGCATCCTGTTAGCATGCAAATTGTAACTCGCCGTTCGTAAATTTTTCCCACCGATTCCAATACTGTAAATTCATTTACATTCACGCCCCAATCTCGCTGCTTGCCCTTCGTCAGACGTGAAACGATTCAAAACCTGAGGCTAGGATCTCTTTCATGAGGAAGGCCCAACCGGGTCCGCCATGAGGCCGGAACGGAGGCGAGGAAAAAATCCCTTGTGGTCGCAAAACAAAATGTCACGTAATTATCGCGGTAGGTGTTCCATCGCGGCCCTTCGTCCCCTTCATCCTCTATGCTCTCCTCTTATACGGATAACCTTCCGCAAGACCCGGTATAGAGCAAAAAGCGCAGCGAAAAACCACCGGGAGGATCGTAAAACGGGCCCGTTTATGAGCACCAACGCGTTCGAGAGGAGAGAGGGCGTTTCCACCGGCTGCTATAATAAACATTCCCTATCGGCTGACTAGAGGCACAGAGGAAGCACCTGCGGTTTCTCGATGCGGCGGTTTTCTCATCGATATGTCGCTATTCTTTCGTCGTAGAATACTACTTGAAATTTCATGGTTAATTCTAAATGATGTAAACAGGATAAATTCGTCTTAATTTTGGGATTTAAAAATCTCTTTTGATGTCAAAAATAAATATTAGTGTTAAAACTAATGTTGTTTTTGACATCCAAAGAGATTTTTGTTGTGTTCCATGAAATTGAATGGTAAATACAATGATGCACAAAAAGAAGCATTTTGTTAAAGTATCTAAAAAGGATCCCGTACAAAATTTTTTTGGGTTTTTGGTTCTCAATGAAATTGACTTAAACTGTAGTATGTATAGTGTTTAACTGATCGAACTTTTCTTAGACGAAACTATAATAAATAAAATAAACAGATTTTGCTGTAGTACCATTTGAAAAAATTGCTATTTTCCGGTCTAATTAGACTAAACAGTATCTTTATTTACTAAATTTTACATTTTTTGATAACTGTACCTTGATACTTTTATACATAGAATAATGAAATGAAACAACCGACGTAAAGAAAACACATGTGGTTTTGCCTAAGGAAATTTTTGAGTAAGTCAAAAACTATAACTACAATTTAAATTAATTTTACTGTTTAAAAATCCTCTATAATTTTGTATAGGGTTTTTGAGATACAGAGTTGAAAAAGATTTTGTTAGATTTTTTTATCTGTCTTGACAACATAAAATACATCTTTGTTATAATTAAAGAGATTATTTATGCATGAGGTAAATGTTTGCTAGAAAGATTTAAAGGCAAAATTATCAAATTAATTGTCGAAGATATTTTGAGATACGTGTTTTACGTCGCGTGCGCAATGCGAGAGCAGACGGAAATAAAGAAAAAACGACGAGAAGGGCAGCAACAGTAAAAAGAAAGAAGAAATCAGATAAGAAGGAGAAGAAGAAGAAAGGTGAATGAAGAGAGCAAAGGGGCGATCTCTAACGTTCGGACACCGTTAAATTATCGTTATTGATTCGTAATTATCGAGAAATAACTCAATAAAGGCTCTGTGGATTATGGTGTGGGCCATCAATAAAATATCAATTTCGATAATGGCCGCCAGGCCGAAGGATCACGAGGCCGAGCGAGAAGGGTGAGGGAAAGGAGGGAAGACCGTAGGGCGATTTTGACGCCTCTCTTTCGCGGCGGCCTTGCCGCGTAATTACGAGCCTCGCGGAACACGGCGGTGGGTCCAACCAGGCCTTTAAGCTTCGCCCTGTCTCTCGCTTCTTCTTCTCACCTCCCTTCTCTTCTTCTTCCGTTATCGTCTTCTTGCTTCTCGTGTCTTCGCTGCTTTTCGTATCTCGCGTCTCTGTGCGCATCTCTGTTATCAGTACACACAAACGTATTGTTTCTTACAGTTTAGCCAATATTTTCAACAAAAATGGTTAAAAAAGACTAGCCATTAAATACCAGAATTGTTATTAATTATAATATATTTTACTTTCTCTTATTTCTCTTTTTCTTAATTTAAATTAATAATTAAAAATATATTTATATATTTCATGGACAGACACATTGCTTTTGAGTGTTTGTTATAACATATGCAATTCTTTTTCTCTACGTTCGTATAATTGTATCAATATATTTACAGGTTTTTTAAGATTTAAAATTGTAGAAATAAGATTTTAAAGAAATTTATTAAGTGTATTTTTAATTCATAAATATGATAAATTATATATATATATGATTCCATGATTTTAAAAAAGAAAATATATGCAAAATATCATATATATCTTTTGCATAGAAAATAATAAATAGATAGTTTTATAAGTTTCAAAGGATTTTAACTTTGTCATAAAAAATACGTATAATCCGTGTAATCATTAATTTTAATGTCGTTTTCTTTGACTGAATATAGAATTTAAAGAATTCTCTTTTGATTTCTGTGGTAACTCGAAAATTGTCACACGTAAACTTTAATTTTTTTTAGGCGAATTTGTGTATAGGCAGTGATACTGTTCGGGAAGAATCGATTATCCTTTGACATTCTTTTGCGAATGCAACGGATGAGTTTGCATCAGGGATTTGCTTCCTAAGGCATACCTAAATACTTTTTTGTCTCGGTGAACCTCTTAACTATAGTTGTAAAAATTGCAGTAAAAATTTGCTATTCATAAGAAAATCTGTTTTAAAATCTACATCACAGAAAGTCCGTGCAGTAATCCATATTTGTGATATTAAGAAATGAAATTAACGATTATAAATAACAGCTCTAGGAGAAATGAAGCTAATAAAGATAACTAATAATATATTGTAAAAATTGATTATACAAGTTGTTCGTTATATCGATACATCTAATTGCGTGCATCCAATCACAGGACAATTACTAGTCTTCACAGAAATGATGTTGCGAAACGCAGCCGCTCATTACGGATAAATCTTGTGTTGTGGCGCGCGTAAAAATGATAACAATAATCACGAATAAACTGCTATTACCCGTTACTTATCTCCATTTCCGTTGTACTTGTTTATCTGATAGTATCGAAATGCCTCGCAATTCAAGGACGCCAAGACTGCGGGCAACGCAATTCGTAAGACAGTGTAATAGACTTTAGGATTTATAAAGTGGTATTCTATTTTATGCGAAATAACGTCTAAATTATTGACTCTATATATTGCCAGTGAAATCGACGATAAATTGCTCTTTTAAAACTCGTCTCTCACTTTCCGCTCGAGCGATCGAGGGGCATCTTGTAACAAAAATCTCAGACACCAAGAGCGTTAGCCCACGTATATAAATTACGAGCATAATCTCTCGCCCAAAGCGTAAAGAGAGAAAGCGAGACAGAAATATATAAAGAAAAAGAGAGTGAATGGAGGGGGGGAGAGGGAGGAGAGGAATGATAGAGGAGCAAGGAGCCAGCAACGGCGATATGGGTGTTCCTACGAGCCGATGGCTTCCTGGAGAGAGTTGCTACTCATGCCGCGTAATGCAGCCGTGCACCGTAATTTTTCGTTGCCCGCGACGTTGAATCCCGTCTTCTAATGCACGACAGTTGCAGCATGCCACCTGTTGGAACGTTCACCGGCGACGGAACCGTTCGTCGATATGGCGATATAAGTATTATCACGACTTGCAATCTGTCGTATGAGATCTCTGAGAGAAAACGTCGACTGTTATATACTGTTGTATTAAATATTGTATTGATTTACAGTTCGTGATGCTTTGTACTTTTTTCTACTATTTTGTATATATAGATTATTATTGTAAGATTAGTTTACAATTTTTTTGAAAATCATATAAATATAATATAATAATGTAAGTAATATTGTTAACGGAATTATAAAACAAAAGATGGCAGAAGTGACAATGAAGGACTCCGATCGAAGCTACTGATCTGTGCAGTATATGCTAATTTACCAGGAGAATCGGTTTCTTTCTTCTTTTTCGATAGACGTCGACACAAGAATGAATCGAGTCCTCGAATTACCAGGTGGTCTGTTTCTCATACTTGATTTCTTTCCTTGTTGATTTTGTTTAGAAATTTTTCGAAAATTGTTAAAGTTTAGTAAAAATGATTTTATGCATATAAATTTTCTTACGTATTTTTTTTATTTACGAAATATAACTAATAAATAAATAAAATGATTACTTCAAATGGTTATTTCATATTATTTATTTATAACAACATACAATAAATGAAATCTTATTGGACGATTAATATGAAAGAATCATTTTATTTGTTTTATTAGTTATATTTCGTAGAATATGTTTTGTTTCGTAGAATATATTCCGAAGAATATGTATTAAAAGGGAGGAAGATCGTAAAAACTTTAGTATCATGCAATAATAATTATGTATTTCAAGTTTCATGTGATAATTAGCGATAGATTATCAAGAGAATTAAGTTCTTATATGGTTAGTACGTATTTTAATCGCTTGAAATGTATAACGATATTGTTATTCTTACATTAACCGAGTCCGATACTCAAAAGCACGTACCGATAAAGCAAATACTGCGATGCAGAGCGAATTGATAATTCTCGACAGAGAAACAGCGAGCTCGAAAATCGCACAGAAAAAGTCGGATATCGACGAATCACGGTGTGGCCCACCATCAGCGGCGGTAACCGCGTCTTTGTTTTGACGCCTCGATAGATTCTGCTCGACTGAATGCGAGACATTTCCAATATCGTAAAACCATTAATTATCATCCTGGTCCTGGTGTCGGTATATCAGATCCGTCGGATCCTTCCGCCCCCGGCTACTTAGGTGGCCGATGGCGCCTGGATGATGTATTTCGGTATTTTTGTCCGACATTAATAACGACGTTGCTCTTCTCTCTCTCTCTCTCTCTCTCTCTCTCTCTCTACTACTAACTAACTAACTACTACTACTACTATATATAT
>NW_012130082.1:1538389-1542869 GCF_000143395.1 Atta cephalotes
ACGTTGTCTCTTCTCTCTCTCTCTCTCTCTCTCTCTCTCTCTCAAATAAAAGGACACCACATTTCCATTATAGATATATATATTTTATATGTGTTTTTATCTATATATGTATCTATATATGATCTTTGATGATTCCTTCTTCTCCCTTCGCGAGCGTTGATAGTGAGTCTGGTGACCGTTATAATTTCGGGGGAACTAATTTCCGAAGCCAAAGTCTCGCGAAAATCAATCCCGAGTCACTCATTACGTATAATAGCTGCCGGAGGGGCTCGCTAATAAAATCATGTCGAACGATATAATTTTTGAAAGACATAATTCGTAGGCTAATAAAAGTCGGCAATTACGGTATCAAAGGAAGGTAACAGTGAGATTTTAGATTGGCGCTGCTATATTATATACCAAGTCTCAACGAGTCCTGTATTCGAGTATAATTTCGGAATGATCAATTTTTAATAATATATATTTCAATGGGAATACACAATTATTTTCTGTTATAAATTTTACGTAATAGTCCCTTTAAAAATAAGACATTAAGTGTTTATTTTAAGATAAAAAATATATACATTAATTAACATGCAATAATATATTGTATAATATTGACATCGCATCATTGTACTTTTTATCATTATTCTTTATATTAATTATATATTAATTATATATTAAACATAGGAGATTATGTTTGTAAAATTGAACTTGTTGAAATAACAGTTTCAATTTCAACTTGCGTTACTGTCATTTGTGGATCTATGGAAATGAAAAGACAAGTGTCGTGGCAGTCGCGAAAAAGATATTCAGAAAAAGGCGAATCAGCCAAGCGGAGAACAGAGCAGAACGCGGTGTGTGTTTTTCGAATTAAAGGGAGGTCAATTGTTGATTTTCCCGGGCGGTATCTCAGTGATTCGTCACGCCACTCATGGCGTCATCTACGCTTCTCGATCTTACGAAAGAGAACGGCCACTGAACACGTATTACGCGCTTCGATCTTCTTCTTTCTCATCTTCTTCCTCGCCCTTGTCCTCCGTGTTCTTCGCTGATATCCATGCCGTAGCCACTTTCTCTATCTCCAGAGAATTAAGTCATTCACATCGTGCGCCGAGCTAGAAAAAAGTAATGAAGCTTTCGTAGGATCCACGAACGGAGTATCGCTCCCAGAACCCGTAACGAACGCGATACGTAAATCTACCCGAAAGATTATTCACGGAATCGCGTCAGGGTGGTCCGATATATTTTTTGAGTTCTTTAATGACTTACTTATTTGCTACGACCGTCATGGATGGAAGAGCAAGAATAGCGTTAGATTTCTTGCATGTTGAGATTGCCACCTCTTTAAAACTACTTCGCAAAATATTAAAATTGCAACGAATAATATTTTCTCTTTGTTGAATTGATTAGCCTTATCATTAAGCTAATTAAAAAATCGATATTGCTCACATTCTATATTTTCTTGTCATTTAAATATTTAATATTATATTATAAGTACCTAGTAATTTAATGAATGAAAATTTATATAATTTTAAATATAAATTTAAGTATAAAATATTGAAGAAACGTACACATGCGTGCGCGCACGCGCGCGCGCGCACACACACACACACACACACACACACACACACACACACACACATGAATAAAAATTCAGTCCGTCTTTCTTATGCCCTATCATATCGAAATCATTTTTAAATGTTAGAATGATTATTCCAAATTATAGACTATAGAAATATTAAACTTTGCTGGAATTTTTGCTCGAAAATAAGTGAACAAAGTAAGAGGGAACGGAAGAGAATATCGGCAGCAATGAAAGAAAGAAAGAAAGAAAGAAAGAGATAGAGAGAAAGAAAAGAACTTCTCTTGAAAGTTTTAGGGACGAAAGGCCGAAGGAAAGGAATCCGGGTGTCGACCAACACGTTGGTACACGCTGGTTCCAGGCAGCGGCCGATCCGCGATTTCGTTCCCACAGTCGTCGGAGACGCGGATTCCGCTGGAGATTCTCTTTTCTGGTTCCGCGGAGGATGGTCGGAGGAGGAATGATCGAGGAAGCGAAATGAGAAGCCAGGACGGGGTAGGAGGTGCGCTTCGGAGCTTTATAACATGCCAAAACGCCGATAATTCGACGGTGTGGTCTCGAATGTCAGCCAATATTCTTTCCCACGAATAGCTACGACGACGAGCTCCAGGTCCCGCCAAAAGAGATTCCAGCCATTCCTATATTCCGGCGACGTGGACCAGGACGACGACGAACCACAATCATGGACTACCTACTTTCAGCTCACAAAAACGATAAATTAGTTGATTTGTGCATATACATTTTTTTTTATTTGAAATGAAGATGGGCAAAAACTGTGTAAGATAATGAACAAAGTTTTGAATTCGCTAGATGTTCTTTTCGATTTCTACATCTATTTTTCTTTTATATATTTTCTTAGGATTTTTCTAAACTAATATCATACTAATACTTTCTATCGCACTTTCTATCATTTTTCGTTTAATTGAAACAAGTTGGAAATTATTTAAAAACTAATACTTATAAAAGTCTTCAATTTAATGTATTATATGTATATTTAATAAAAAATTATGAAAAATTATAGATTTATAAAATATTGTACTATTTTTAAAGTAATACAAAAAATTCGGAAGCGATCTGGATTAAAAATTATTTTAATAAGAAGCAGACATGTTTTTAAAAAATAATTAAAATAACATAAAAAATAAAATAAAATAAAAAAATTTTTTATTTAAATTATGAAACTGT
This sequence comes from Atta cephalotes, assembly GCF_000143395.1. NCBI lineage: Eukaryota > Metazoa > Arthropoda > Insecta > Hymenoptera > Formicidae > Atta > Atta cephalotes. The sequence continues at coordinate 1,541,139 of NW_012130082.1, forward strand.
ATTGTTATATACAAATATTGACCTTATTGAATTCTTTCATATGTTTGTAAAATATTCACTTTTTTGTTACAAAAAAATATGAATTTTCAATTCCAGTAATTTTTTGCAGAGATCATACACCCAAGTTTTAATATTTGTAAATTAAATTCTAAATAGTAATTAATTATTTTGGGTATTAAAAGCATTGAACAACAGTACTTTCAAAAAACCTTTTTCAAAAATAATTAATCTTAAATAATTAATCATTACCGATTATTATTTCAGTTATATATAAGTTATATATAAGGAAAGTTTTGAAATGTCAGCAGAGATATTATTTAAATTTAAAAATGAAAAAAAAATATGCCATTTTTTTCAGTTCTCGTAAGCAATAATGATCCATTGTGAAGAATCCTCTATACGTATCAGCGCCTGCATCCGATTTACGTTTCACGAATACGAAATGTACAGCACGGGAATGACAATTGAGTGCCTTCGCGTGCGGAGTGAAGAGGAGCCCATCAGGATGCCACGCGCGTGTGTTCGTGCACGACACGCCGCGTGTCGTTCCGCCCGCCTGGCTGCCCCGATTTTATCGTTCCGGGGGCTCTTATAACCTCTAAATGTTTTCGTCGCCTCTATCAGATCGCGGCGCCGGGGACAGGGATCGCTCTTCTCTTCGCCGGCGAGGGAACCATGCAAAAGATTCAAATAACGATAGAGCGGCGAAAGAAGCGTTGGTAAAAAGTGTCAATGACACGACGGCGCACTTTATTTTCAATTAGTTTGAGCTATCATCACCGTTTTTATTCGCAAGCGCTATTCATCAATAAATTAAACAAAATTCGATTTTAGCGATAAAATATCTATTTTAATGAATGAAATATTTGTAATAAAATTATTTCTAATTTAATTTATATATCAAAGTTTTAATACATCGAAGTTAATAATATTTAGTTTAGTATCGCTTCTCTTTCAAATTACTGAAACTTGAATAATACTCGAGTCATAAAGAATCCCAAAGGAAGTAAGAGTTTTTCATGAAGGTTAAATTTTTAGGGTAAAAAAATGATAATGTTAATTTTTTTTTTTAAACTTAAGTTGACTTCTATCGCGAGTATTTATATAGAATTTGCGAATTTTGTAAGAAGGACTTGCGAAATGAAATTGGCACGCGCTACTTTCCATGTTAGCCAGAATTCAAGAGCTACAGAGGTCTCTTAACGACATGTCGTATTTATCCGTGACTCTCCGCCTCCCAGACATCCGTTCCATTAAGCCGACGCATCTACCAAGCGCCTCGACGGGATCGCCGGGATCCAGGATCGCATTCCCCGAGCTGAAACGAACCGCACGCGTGACGGTATGCGTAATAATAGTAAAACTGAATGAATCTACCTCAGTCGCCTCCAAGACGCGCTCGTGCTTTTCGAGAATGCGAGGATGGTGGCCAAGAGGTAGAGTGGCGAAAAGGGAGGGTTAGCTGCCGCTCAACGTCGAGTTGGCCCAGGGTAAAAACCCGAACTCGCGAGGGGAAAGGAAGCTGGAGAGGCTGCTGGTGTCCGTTGGTCGAGGTGGAGGACCGAGGGGGTGGGTGGGTCAGGTAAGATCAAAGAGACCGCCGTGAGAAGTGGTCCGGCTGCCCGAGATTCTTGTCTGCCGGGACGCTGGAAGTCTCTCTCTCCCTCTCTCTTTCCCTCTCTTTTTCCTCTCTCTCTCTCTCTCTCTCTCTCTCTCTCTCTCTCTCTCTCT
>NW_012130082.1:1543033-1544284 GCF_000143395.1 Atta cephalotes
GTCTCTCTCCTCCTCTCTTCCTTCCTCTTCCTTCCTCTCTCTCTCTCTCTCTCTCTCTCTCCTCTGCTCGCTCACTTGCAAGAATTTTACTATCGTATATACTATCCCTCTGAGTTGCATCGCTGAATGTGGATCTCAATGTGATGGACGATATAAGGAATTCGATGGCGGAAGTTGATTGACCATTATGCAATGAGATAGACGTAAATGCTGAATCTGTGTTGCATAACTTGAATTTACAAGTTTGATTCATTCTGAACTTTATTACTAAAAACTTTGGATATATCAGTTATGTATGTAATAGATAAAATTTTATATTATAAAGAAAAAGTACCATACTAAGCGAAAAATAATTTGCTCAGAACATAAATTGCCCAGACATATTATTTAGGTATTAGAATTATTATACTTACAGTGATATTTCGAATAATAATTACTGTTAGCTTGGTTTATAATGTATAGACATTAATTTATTAAAGTATTTGATGTTAAAATAAGATCTCAATTTGCTGTCATAAACATGTTATTAAGTAAATCATTAAGTCATAAATTGCTTTTCTTCTAATGAAAAAATTGTTTTGTTTAGTTTATTCACACGACAATTCTCTATGTTAATTTATCATGTATTATAATTTTTCAATTAATGAAACGTCATCTAATGAAAACGATTGTAGTATTTTTGATTCAACATTAATAGATCAATTTTTAAGCTCTTAGAATGTACTCTCTCCTTTTCTCTCTCTCTTTCTCTCTCTTTCTCTCTTACTCTCTCCCTCTTTCTGTTTCTTTTACAAATCTAAAAAGAAATACTTATTATTCGTGAGCATGAACGGCAGATAAAAGAACTGATGGTCCGACGATAGAGAAAGAGAGAGACACACAACAGAAGGAAAAAACGGCAGCAGAAGGTAGATCGGGAGAAGGAGCATGTGGAAAAAAAGGTGAAAAGGGGTGGGAAAGAGAGGGAGAGAAAGCCGGTAGGTCGGCGATGGAGTGTTGGTACCATTAGCGCGGATGCCTGTTCGTATGCGGTCAGGGTCCTTTTATCCCGCACAGAGATTCCTGCGGGATTCCTGCGTTCGTTATCATCGCGTGCAGCATTTGCTGAACACTGAAACGGTGGAAGGCAGAGATGCAGGAAGAAAGAACGCGATGAGAAAAAAGGAGGAGAGACGAGAAGGGAGAAAAAGGGGGGGAGGGAGAGAGAGAGAGAGAGAGAGAGAGAGAGAGAGAGAGAGAAGAAGAGAGAGA
>NW_012130082.1:1545521-1549715 GCF_000143395.1 Atta cephalotes
GAGAGAGAGAGAGAGAGAGAGAGAGAGAGAGAGAGAGAGAGAGAGAGAGAGAGAGAGAGAGAGAGAGAGAGAGAGAGAGAGAGAGAGAGAGAGAGAGAGAGAGAGAGAGAGAGAGAGAGAGAAGGAAAGAAGAAGAGGATGAGGAGAGGCAAACGAGTCCTCCTCGGGGCATGGGCCTCCCACGACATTTACTCGGCACAGGAATTATGAAGTCGTCCAGTTGGGGAACCAGTTGGCTATATTTCGCGGGAGTACGTCGACGGCGGCGCGCATCGTGTAATGGGAAAATATTGAATAGTCTTGCGACACGGCACAGCGGCGCGGCACATCGTAGGGCCGAAGTTCGAGGGATTGCTCATACATTTTATCCGCGGAGATCCGCGAAAAAAGTTTCAACATTCGAATATAGACGATAGATACCTCGCATTTATGAGAATTTTAGTTCCTATAAAACCAATTTTTATATCTTTCGAACGCATATTTTAACAGAAAGCTATTAATTATTATATTTAAGAATTATATCAATTTATTATTTCATTTTTAAATAATAAGCAAAGTATACTTATTCTTATGTTGTGATTTTTATATTTCGATTAAATATTAAATATAAAATAAATTATCGTTTAATAGATTATTGACGATGAAGGCTGTACGATAGATCGATGCAATCACTTGTTTAAAATTAATGAAAGTATTTTTATAATTTGTTGGGAGAGAAACAGATAGGATATAAAAGTAACAATTTATTTAATCTTCTTATATGTTTATTTATATAAATTACGGGCAATAATTAATACATCTATTATGCACAACATTGGAATTAGCTTATTTATTAAAATTTTCTCATTCGAAGAGTAATCTTTCTATCAAGCATTGACAAAAGGTCATTTCTAAATCTGTGGAATTCTCGATATCCCAGCGCTCGATAAAGAAAGAAGAGAAAAAAGAGCGAAATATGAAAAAGTTATAAAAATAATTTACCACTGCCCTGTAGGGCTTCACCTTCGTCGCGTGTGTGTGTGTAAATCTGCTTGTATTTACAATAGTTTCTTACGGAGGAATATATTCTTACAGAGGCCATCGATTGGCTCGCATTGCTGCAAAATATATCGCTATAATTTATTTATGTACAAGTTTGCGATCTGTATACGAGATTGCTTGTTTCCCCGAGGGAGTGTCTAAAATGCAAAAAGAATACTATTAAAATAAATAATGCTTTCACGAGACCACGATGCTCGTGTTATAGCCAATAAACATCACTTAAAACGAAAACCTCATATGCAGTAGGATAAAATAATTGAAGGCTTCTTCGTGCATCAGTTTACTTATCGTGATCAATAAGCCTCTATAGCGGAGAAGCAAGCTCTAATCCAATGTGATTAATAGATGAAGAGATATAATGAATTGAATTAGAATATTATCAACGAAAATAACAATTTTATCGAACGTCTCCGATGAGTTATGGTCGGAAGACGTGCGAATAGCAGCAGCCTTAAATTATTTTTTTCTACCGTATAACATTGTCACAGCTGAGATGTCAGAATCTTTTATTTATAGGGACAGTGTGGATCTTCAGTGAATAGCGAGTTAGTGAACCGGCGTTACGCAAGCGTTTACACTGGTATTTATTACATCGCCCTTCTACCGCATCCCACACAATCTTCCTAGCTTAAAGCCTTAAAAATCTACGATCGCACGAACGCTTCTCACCATCTCAGTCTTTAATACGCGCGCGATGCAGCGTAATAAATATATGTGGTTCCGTTCGTTTCGCGTAATACTGAAGACGAGGAGGTCCCACGGGTTCACGCGGGAGACTCCACGACGACTTCGACCTCATCTGGCAAGACTCATGACAGGATCTCTCGAAACAGACCGTCGCGACAGTCTACGAGAGACTCTACTATCAGACTCCTTTAAATTAAAAGAAGTAGTCTCATCCTTTGAATTCATCAATGTATATCGTTATACAAGGAAGTACCGCGAAAACAGGAAAAGTTCGAACTTTGATCGTTTAACCCTGTACGAAGGTTGCATCGAAGATGATCAAAATTACGAGATATCTTACGATCGAGTTTCTTTTCACAGACATGTGTGTACCGTCTTTTTCGTCCTGCATAGCTGACACTTGACTTCGCAGCACCAGTGGAAAGTGCAAGAGCACCTCTCGATTACCGTCACCTCCTGAGTCTTGTGTCCCCTACCACAGCACATCAGATCGCAACCATCAACGCCGATGCTCGTGTCGTTGCATTGTCGCCCGTGAGTACCCAAGATGCCGAGTTTGGGATTCTTCTCGCAGAATGGCGGTGACGGCTCCACGTAGACCAGATCCTTCTGCCCGGGTGGCTTATGCTCCGGATTGTATGGCTTCAGCTGGAAATTGTAGCGCTGCCGACGTCCGAGACCATCACGATGCTGATGCACGGAGTTACTCGCCGAGTTGCTGGTGATGGCATTGTTGGTAACGCGCGCTCGGTCTGAGTTACTGACCATTACCCGAGAAGCCCCGTCGAAACGATCCTTCAAGTTATCGCCGACCACACGGAAATTCGGCAGCCGCATCCAACAGGTCTTCACCGTGCACGAGCCGGACATACCGTGACACTTGCATTCCTGACGCATCTCCGAAGTCACGTGCTGTAATGAGAGAGGCGAAGTCCTGTAATTTTTCTTTGCAATTAAAATTAATATTCATGGTGATCTTAACTTTTTCGTCTCGCGATGAATAGCTTATTGCAGATTAATTATTTTGTTCAACACAAATATGCCAACACATAAAATAGCAGGCTGTAAATGAATTTCGGATATCCAGATTAAATATGAATATTTCGTTTTTATCTGAATTTAAATCACAAATGAAATATTATTTAGAAGAGTAACTTTAACATTTTCATTCTTTTTTTATATATATATACTTAAATAAAACGAAATTGAGAAAAAACTTACTGCTCTGCCGGCCTCATTGTTATGTAGATTCATCTTCTCACGGAGATTTCTGCCACGTTCGCCAGTATCGACGAATTCGCGAGAGAATTTGAAGCCATATCCAATGTTATCCGAGCAACCACCCCATTCCCAATCTCGAACGGCAGATGATACGCGTGACTGGTGAGTGTAATCACAGGAGCACGATTGAATGCTGCCTTCGCTACATGCCCTAGCGATACTGTGAGTCACTGCTGCACTCGTGATGGCGTAGATGAAAGCAGTCTCTCGACATCCTGTAAGAAAATCACGGAAAATTCACGATGCGCGACATGTTGGAAACTAAATTCCTCCTTCAGCGCATGGAAAATGCGAAAACAGAGAAAACGCAGATTCAAATCCTATTAAAATTAACTATTACATATTATTGCTTTTATTGTAAATATTGCATCGTTAAATCTTTCAGTTTTTAGTTTTATTTGTCCAGTTGTATAATATTTTTGAATATTTCTGATAAAAATAAACCCTCAGTAATTATTTTTCTATTAGAAGTGTGACGAATTTTTGATGAAATGTTAATTTTCTTCTTGATAATTATCAATATTTTTCTACTGTCTGGAAGTGCTGACAAAACTTTCACGGTGTTTGATCGTGTAGGAGGTGAGTGGTGACGTCAGGCAACGTCTCAATCCTCCGAGAGACTACCTGCGCGAGAAGTTCTTGCAGGTGGAAGCGAGGGAGAACAAGAGTGTGCAAGAGTGTGTAAGAGAGAGAGCAACAAGAGGAAGGACAGAGGAAGAGAGGGAGAAAGATAGAGCAAGAGGTAAAAGACGGTACGTGACCTTAACCCTGAGTGGGCTGACCTGAAGCACCTCGACCTTATCTGCATAAGGTGCAGGTGCGTGCCGGCTCCTTTTGAGTCGGTGAAGATATCGTGTGAGAGAAGAGCGGACGAAACAATTTCATAAATTGTGAGCTCGCACCATTCCGAGACAGTGTTACATTGTCCCATTAGTGCAAAAAATATTATGTGGTGTTCTACATTTTTAAGTTAAATTTTATGAAGTTAATTATTTTAATTAATTTTTGTTATTTACAAGTATTTTTTTATTTAATTAAAATATAATAATGCATTTAAAGAGAGAGAGGGGGAGAGAGAGAGAGAGAGAGAGAGAGAAGAAGAGAGAGAGAGAGAGAGAGAGAGAGAGAGAGAGAGAGAGAGAGAAGAAGAAGAATAATATATATATTATATATATATATATATAT
>NW_012130082.1:1550405-1558267 GCF_000143395.1 Atta cephalotes
AGAGAGAGAGAGAGACAGAAACAGAGAAATATACATTATCTTATGTACTTTTTAATAATATATTATATAAATATATATTATATAATAATATATTATATATAATATAATATTAACATATAACCTAAATTGATTTATTAGGTAAATTCCTACATATACGAAATTTTTACAAAATAATAATTATATCACATCTGACGCAAATTATTATGTTGTATAGAGAGGTAAGCCAAGGGGATTAGAAAGTTTGTAGCATTTTCTATTTAAGCTGCCTATTCTAAGCTACTTCTTTAGAGTGATCGACTATAAGTCGATGGGAAACTTTCCTCGGCCGATTAAATGCGCGTGCGTATCGAAATGATAGAATCCGTAAAATTGAACAAGAATAAGACGTTAAACGATTCAACGATGGATCAACGGTGGCACGATGGTATCGTCCGTAACGAACCATCCTGGGTTCGAAATTCTAGATTCGTTACGAGTCTTTTACGTTACGACAGTGACATCTCGAGCTCTCTTCTTAATAGTAGCGAGCATTGAGAACAGATAGAACGTGGTCGAACAAAATCATAGAAGAAAGGGAAGAAGGAGAAAAATGAGCGATGATTTTCTTTAATATTAATGCAGAGTTGGCGTTGGCGGAAGGCAGGTGCGTTGAAGAAAAGCAGAAAGAAGATTTATGCCGTTACATGGCTCGTTGTTATGGTGAATCCTTGCCCTATTTCCTCTCTCATCCTAAATTCGATCAGTTCCAGATATTATTTATCATAATGTCAGACTACCATGACTGAATGGATTACACCGTTAGTAATCGCGTTGCCTTCTAGTCGAGACGTTCTCGCGCGATTCTAAAGACTAACAACGAGAGAGCATGAAAGTGTCACAAATTCGTTTAACAAGGACAGCTGAGAAGATCAATTTGTCGAGTAGACAGGAAGAGATATGGCTACGTGTTGCAACATAGCATTTGCTAATTATTTAGTATTTCTTTAACGAAACTATTCATTTTCAAAAATTTTCCGTTATTATTGAGACACAAAAAATTGCACATTTATTTTCTTACAGTTTTCTTTGCTTAAAGAAAATAAATTCATTCTGTTATTGATGTAATCTTTGCTATTGGTGTTTCACAGTATTTATTTGTAATATATGTGCATTTTTTTATCTCTTTGAGAAAAGAAAACTGAGAAAAAAAAAGAATGAAGGGACAGAAAAAATTTGCTGCAGAATAAAATAGATTTGTTACTCTAAATTCTTTGGACTGAAATGCCACTTTAAAGAGTGAAAATCAATTTAGTCCTGAAAAAAAGCTTAATTTTCAATCTTTAAAAGTGAAATTTCATTTTTCAGAGTTTCATTCTAAAAATTTCACAGTTCATTCTAAAAATTTTAGAGAGTTTCTGTTTTTTCCTTTCCTATTTCTCTTTTTTCCGTTTTTTTAGAATAAGCCATAGTGTTCGTTGAATCATGTCTTAAGAACGTGGATTAATCATTTGCAACGAACGCCCTCGATAAACTCATTGCCTCGTCATGGATTTTGTGATTCGTGGAAACCAACTGTGGAATCCGTTCGATTTTTCTTGGTTTCTACAGGATTTATGATTTTCAAACAATCGGACTGTCTCACTCGTAGATAAGCAAGTCGCGGTCTTGTTTCTTGAAGGCACGGAAATATACTGTTATCGGCATGCGCGAGGTCATAGAAGAACGAAACGATGGAAGAATGTATGAGAAGTGAGAGAAAGAATGAAAGACACAGTACGAGGAAAGTTTAGATGAAGGATAAAAAGTGCGACTCGATAATCTCCCGGTACAGCAATTGTTTGCCGTCAACGAAGCGAGTACATCATTCTCGCTTGTTCCGCGTACGATAAATAGTTCGACGGCGGTTTTATCGACTCGTTCAAATAGCAAGTTGGAGGTGCAGTCAGAGTGTACCCGCAGGGTAAACACGCGCGCACACATCGAGTTCCTTAGGTCGTACTCGCGTACTACTTTGGAATCTGTCTCTTTAACCCGGCAGTTGGAACAGATTTAGGAAAGATAAGTTTTATTATGAAACAGATTCGAAATATTTTGAGTCCAAACCCTTTCATGTAGTCTTGCGAAAATTTGCGGAAAATAAAATAGATAGGACATTTTTTTTTTAGCTATGTCAATTATATCGCTATATTTTCAATTGCAATGATATATTTTTTATTAATGTTTTATTAAAAAGGAATTAATTTATTATCTAAATTCTTATATTAAATTCTTATTTAAAATGATTTAAGTCGACGAATATAAATGATAACAATCCTATTATCAACACAAACAACAAAATCCTATTAAATTATTGTAAGAAATCGTTACATGCAAGACTATAATGATTCCAAATTTTAGAGTGATTCTCATTCTTAAAGTTGAAAATTGAACTGCTCTTTTTCAAAATTGGCTGAATTTTTACTCCTTAAAATGAGATTTTACTTCAAAGAGTTTACAAAGTATATACTTATATAAAAAATATTCTAGATCTTTCAAATCAAATTTACAGACTACTTGACAATTCTAGTTTGAAAAAATTAGTATCAATATTAGGGTATAAGTTTTATTATAAAATAGTTTGTCGGACGAACAGTTGGCCTTTCGATGTAGATCCTCGATGAAGCATATAGAGCAAAAAGCCGCGATCTCCGCGACTACATCGTTTTCGAGATTGTCCTAAGCGGCATCGTCGCGCATCTTTACGAGGGACATTTGCGTCTCGGCTAAAATTCCACAGAGATAAAATCGTTAGGAATTATTGCTACTGTCGCGACCCGAGTATCTGTCAGGAGACAGAACGAGTTATGGTGTAACCACCTACACGTGGAATCTAAAACGACGTACTGGCGATGGTGGTCCCCGACGACGATATCGGCGACGTGATGATTTATGTAGATGTGTCGTAATACAGCCATTAGACGTAAGATGGTGGTCCATGATGTCAAGTGATAGGCTGGATGTAAAATCGCTTACAATGATTCATTACAAATGTTATAAAGAACAGAAAGATAGATTTATTACTTGCGCTGAGACAGAGATTGCCATTTCAGCAACTTAAGATGTCAATGTAAAGAAAAGTGCGGGTTTAAAGGAGCGTTTGGCTTTAAAAACGGCTTTCACTCTTAATAGACATACAGAAAATTAAATTGCTCATTCAAGAACAATTGCGATTTATATAAACGAGAATAATATTAACATTTGTCACTGTGTATTATTTTTAAAAGTTTCAATAATTTAATATGTTTAGACATTATATTCAAAATATTTCAAAATTTATATCATATATCTAAAAAAAATATATTAAACAACAAATATATTAAAGATAAAATTTAAAAAAATATTTTTTAAAATTTTATCTTTAATATATTTGTGAACAGTGTTTCTTGATATACAGTAACGAAGTATCTCCGACGGCCTTACGAATGATCGTGGCGACAACTTGGCTAGGCTCGAAAATAAGAAAGAAAAGGATAGCGAAGAACAGGCAGAACAGTCCTGAGGAACTCAAAGATCGCGGAATAACATGGAGCACCATATAGACCCGCGGGGTCGAGTGTGGGCTTGCAGGATGGAAGCAAACAAGATGTAAAAATCACGCGAGGCCCATTGGGTCGCGGCTCACGTTTTCGCAAGAAATCGTGGCGTGTCGTCGACACATGTAGCTCATCATAGGCCACGATTTATGATCGCGATTTATGACAAAAAGCGCCTGACGTCGCCAATACGTGTCCTGCACGCACCGGACAGATTTGATTGAATTTGTCTTATATATAAATGGATTATATCGATATTACGATTTATAGCGAAGATATTCGGAACGTGTCATAACCTCATATAGTCTAAATTTATAATAAAGATTACAAATGTGTATCCGTCTTGAGAGAAAGATTGAAAATATTTGCACAATTAAGATTGTGCGAATTTATTAATTCGTTGTCAAAAAGGATGGCTCTGATTTTAATGTTGTGTAACGTGTGGCTTTCAGGAATAACGTAATTAATTGGTAAAATGAGTTTGAAATTTGTTACGGATTTCCGCTCTGTATCATAAAAGTTCTTTGTGTCTCTTCCTTTTCTCGCGCTTTACAATTTGCCTTCTGTTGAAACTCGTGCTATAATAGAATCATGAAGGTGAAATGCAAACCGCGCAGAGCTGCAACGTCATTTCGTGAGATAGGGTACAGGTCCGTAACTAATCGCGAACTTCTTTCGCTGATTGGTTGCCTCATTGATAGAGCATAGCCGGGAAGAAAGATGATTATTTGCATATTTATGTGTTGATCAAGATTGAACCATTCTTATATTCATTCCATTGGTTATATACCAAATTTTATTAGATATTCATACGGAACAATTTTATTAAAGTATTTAAAAATTTAAATAAATCTGATTTAAGTAGATCTAAAAATAGTGGATCATCAAAATAATTAAAACTCAGCATGATAAGCAACGTTGCATAAAATTTTGACAACCAATCGTACATAATTATTGATCGTACATAATTATTTATTTTTACATCATTATTTTAACTATTTAATTAAATTTTTAATACTTTAACAAAATAGTTATTTATGTATATTTTTTAAACTGTTATTTTCTAATTTTATTTTTATTCTCTGAGTTTTTAATTAAATTAAAACTATTGTACATGAATGAAAGAGTTTATCTGTCACTGACGACGCGGTTGTTCTTTTTTCTCGCGATTCGAATCGAACGATTTCGGTTGTCATAATCAAAAATAATCTGGGAGAGGAAGAAACAGTGTTATGCGGCAGAATCTTCGCAGTTTACCGAGCAATTAGGCTGCGAGGCTTGCTTTTGCGAGCCACAGTGTGTGCCGAAGAGAAGGAAGATGCAGAGGTACGAGAAAGCCGCGAGAGAAAGGAGTAGAAGAGGAATTGGATGAAACGAGATGGAGAACGGTGGAAGGCAAGGGTACCAATGCGGTAGGTGGCTCTTGGCGGCGAAATGATTACAGGCCGCGAATGCACTCACTACCAGCTATAATATCGAGTACAAACGCAACCAAAAGTATCGGAGTCAAGTCCCCGAAAATCTTCTCATGCACAGATCCTCTGCTCAACATTAATTCCCTTCACTTTTTTACGTACGCAATGATTATATATTATTTAAATTCAAATGCCATATATATATTTAATTCTCGTGTTACTCGATGTCGACAAAAGTTTCAGCTCGTATACATGTTAATCGACATCGTGTTTTTTATCAAATCATTAATCGTGCGTTTCCACACTGACCCATGAATACATTAAGACCGTCTTACTCACTCATTATTAAAAATTCCAATCTGGATTGACAACTTGTTCCGTACTTAATAATTATTCGCGTCGAGTAAATTAATGTCCATACAGAGTACCTTACATCCTCTAACTTAGTACTTATATTTCTCAATTAACAGTTTAAAACGCGTACATAAATTTTTTAAAAAACTAAATGTAAAACGAGAATCTCTACATGACTTTCTCTTTCTTACCACAATAATATGTATATTTGCGACGAAATGTCACGCAACACTCGATAATATTAACGTGAGACCAATACGGCGCAATAGATTCGTGTTATCCCGCTTGGAAATCTGTATGTCGCCATTCTACTCTCACAGCTTATATTTCCAACATGACTGTAGACAGTTTGTGCATGGTGATAATCCGGAAATGACCGTTTAAGCCGATGTTCGACTACGAGTTCTTTCCGGACCCTCTTTTCGATCTCCTCGAATGCGACAAGTACGCGAGTGAATTACCGGTAGTTGATAGCGATCTGCGTTTCCCTTATACCAGTGCAGTGAAGATCAAATCTCGAGAGGATCCGTACGAGGACAAAGAAGATGTATATAAGAAGCGAAAGCGGCAGTGAGAAGGGCGGAGAAAACTGGTCCGCGGTCATACGGGGCGATGAAGACGAAAAGGTGAAAGGTCGAGGGCTCCGTCTCTTCCCCATGGAAGTTGCGAGTGATCCTGCAGATTGTTATGGAAAATGGAAAAAGGCAAAATATACTGAAATTTACCGTGGTAATCTATTCTACATAATACAAATAAGTTAAGTTCCTTTTGAGTGCAAAAATAAATTCAATCAATTATCATTTATGTACATATTTGTTTGTATAGATCTCTATGATATATTTTATATAGGATATAAAGAAAAATTATCGTTTTTTCTTCTTTAATTTGCGTGAATTTGCGGTTAAATTCCATTTATGTTCATTTTTATCAATGTAAATTAACTTTGATCTCTCAATTTAATTTATTTTTTATCCTTTTCTAGTTTTAAGAATTAAAAAAAATAAAGAGTTTTAAGAATTAAAAAAAATAAAATATATTAAACCGAGAAATTTATTGATAGAAATAGGCATTGTACTCATAAATGTTCTATTAGACTTTATCTAATTGAATCTATTAGACTTTATCTAATTTGCGCAATAGATTGGTGAACGTAATCATGACAGGTTTTTCGCGCACATCAAATTAATACCTCTCACAACGGTTATTTAATCTCGACAGGAATAACATTACGATCGATCTTTAAACCGCGTGACGCGCTTTTGTATCTCACGATTTATACGTAATCATTTTCTACCCGCTCCTGACAGAACAATGTATCATAGAAGTGCGAAGCGAATGTAAAAATGGATTCTCGTCCCCACCGGCGTTATTATCCGTGAGTGGCTTTCTCGGGACTTGATTAACACGTCAAGCGTTATGGATGCCACATGGCGCTCTCACTTTTTCGTTTACAGGTGTCATATAAATGCCGCACGTTACCGTGACGCGCCTGTTCAATTTACGGAATTTCTAATAGCTTCTGCGCCTCGTCTTTATTCCCTAATGGCCGCGAAATAAAGTAATAACGCATGAGATTATATAACTCTTTAAATAATATTTCTGATGCATATGCAAAAAAAATGTGCATTATGCATCGAATATATTAGTACATCAGCTTTTTTACGAACGCTTTCGTAGAAACCTCCAAACCCGCAAAATACTTGAAACGATCGTGGACTTCATAAATTCTATTATACTCAATAATATTTCATCAAGAAGATACTTAAACTTTTGAAACTGACGCCTAAAATTTGTAACATATTTACTGATACTGATGTCTTACAGACTCAATTTAATTTACTCATTTAATTTATGTTACTTAAAAGGCATTAATTAATTTCATGGAATTAAAATGACATAACTCGTATAAAAATGAATATTAAGTATATTTTAATAAAATAATTCAAATTTGTATATGAAATATAACGTAATAAAACATGAAGAGATATGTAATATAGAGAAAAAAAATATAAAAAAGATGTACTTAAGAAAGAAAGACGAAATATAAAAAAATTGAATTGTTTGACATTTTTAACAAAGAGATTTATAATATATTTGAATAAATCCACCGTTAGTTTCGGAAAGTTAAGAAGCAACAAGGTGAGCTTGTAATATTGCACTATAAAGGTAACCTCAAAGTATTCTCATATAGAATAGTTAATCATTTTTAGTACGTTGGCGACAAATGCATTGTAATAACGAATGAATACAATCGGAGGGTGAATTGGAAATAAGGATGTTAGTATATACGGAAGATACGAATCTATCTGCAACTAGATACCGACGTTAGTCGCAGACGTACCAGAGGGAACATCTCGTATTAACCGCTAAATCCTCGTCACCCCATTGCGACGTTACGATCGTTTCGTGTTGCAATGTTGCAATGAAACATGTCTCTGGGCGTCGAAGCGTACATGTTACAGGCTCATGAAAATAACGCGCAAGCTACTCTTTCGCTCTCTACCCCTTTCCTCTCTTTTCCCTTCTTCTCTCTCTCTCTCTC
>NW_012130082.1:1561011-1562020 GCF_000143395.1 Atta cephalotes
TCACACACGTATACATATGTCTTATTATATATCTTCAAATTCTTCAATTATTTATTTCTGAGTGCAATTGCAGTTTTAAACTTTTTGAATCCTACATTTATTTGCTTAGAATTATCGATATGGAAAAATTGAAAAAATATTCAACTCATAGAATGGATGCTCTTTATCTTCTTAGAGAATTATAACTTTGAAGTAATAATATTTATTCTGTGCATTGTGTGATTGTTTTCGAGACAGTTTTATATTTATAAGTGTTCTTGATTTATAAGAATAAAAAAAGCTTAAATTGTCCTTTATTAAAACTTTAAAATTCTAAAAGACTGCATTTGATCCATTCAAGAAATTGTTTACGGAACGTTTGAATAGACGTATAACTTATGAAGGTACTTAAGTGTGCGATTTAAACAGTAGTCGTCACCGCGAAACGCCAAAAAAGTTCGAGCGCAAAAAAGTGCGCTTTCTAGAAAGAACGGGCAGTGCGAGAAAGAATGGGGAGCGACAAAGGTGGATTAGCACGAAAGACGAAACTGGTTCAGCAGTTTCGATCAACGGTAGCTCGTCGTGTGTATAGGGTGTATCTGTGTCCATGGATTTACTATAAATTCCTTGATCAAATTTAAAGTTGAATTTTAGTTAAATGTATAATAAAAAATTTTAACTAATAAAGAATTCATGTCTACCCTATAAAATATTTCCGCAACTTTCTTTATTCGTAATTTAAGATCAGAATTCTTTTTAAGTAAAACTTTGAAATAAAATGCTATTTTTTATATTCGTAAGACATTAAAATTGTCTAATATTAATTACTTACATTGAAAAATTATTAATTAATAATAGGTTAATAATCACTTTAAAAAATATATATATATATTTTAATATATCTGTTTTATATTCGACAAAATCTGAGTGGTTATGTTTGGACAGCGTAGTTCGGAGAAAATATCCATCTTCTGATACACCCTGTATATATATATATATATATATATATATATATATATATATATATATA
>NW_012130082.1:1562040-1563959 GCF_000143395.1 Atta cephalotes
TATATATATATATATATATATATATATATATATATATATATACATCTAACTGCGATTTTTTGCGCGAAAACAAGAAACTTATTTCTTACTACTTCTTTAATAAATTTTATTTTAATGATTTAATCTTAGAACGAGCTATCAATATTGAATGATACAGTATATATTACTATATATATTGATATATATATTGATATATATATTGATACGTAAATTTTACATCCGAGGAAGTAAATTACTCCTAATGTGACATAAAATTTACTTTTATTGATAAATATTTATCTATCTTATTATTTTTATCTAGATATTTATAAGATAATTTAAATAATCTAATTAGTCAAAGAAAAGAAAAATTAAGCAGATTATTAAATTTAATTCTACTAATCATTGAAAGCATAGCTTGATGCTCAATGATTTCGTTCATTTATACATCAAATTTACATACAAAGCGTCTTAGGATAAAACACATTGCTTTTTATAAAAATATTCAATTAACTATTAGTTCTTGGATATAATCATAAAAATAAATAGCATAATCGAGTAGGCAAATTATAATACTTTCATAATGATTAAGTTCTCAATATTGTTAGCTGATAATTAATTCTTCATAGCATATATTATCAAACTTGATCTTTCCTTACCTCTGTCGACGATCTTGCCGAAAAGATTTTTTCCTCTTAGAAAATTTTTCGTCGAGCAATTCCATCGCCTGTTGCGAAACTGATGTTGACATTCGGCGATAGCTTGGTTCGCACCCCTTGACACTGACATCAATACTCCCGGATTTTCTCTAGCGAGCCTCCTCTGTTTTCTTCTTAGGGTGGCGTAGACCGGTTCCATGTGTATGGAACCTGCTGACATCGGTAAAAAATTGTTGGGTTCGCCTGCTTTTGCAATACCCCTAAAAAAATAAAAAAATGACATATTATTTTTTATATTCTTCACATTTTTTAATAAAATAAAACTTGCGATAAGAAACACTTATAACTAACAAAAAAGGAAGTAATATATTATGTATAATCTAAATGACAAATAAAAGAAAAATAGATTTAACAGAAATATGGAAAGAAAAAGGAGAAAGCAAAGTATATAAACAGAAAGATGTGATTGTTGAGAAAACCAATTTTTTATAATTTGTCAAAAAAAAACAGCCGAAAGTGATTTTTTTGAGTGCAACTATTGAAGTCTCTTCATCTCGAACACACAATTTCTCGGAGTTTTATTGAAGGACGAAGTAGACCTGGCTAGCATCGATGGAAGCAGACTTCGACGGCATCAGCTATACGCGGAGCGTTAAGGACGTGTTTTCAAACAGGGATCAGTGTTAATGAAGAGCCTTTGAGTTAAAATTACTCTCGTGATCCAGCGGTATTACTCCAGCAGTACGTAGTGCTCCTTTCCGGGGGAGCGTAATCCCGATCGTATATCCTCGACACAAGCGTTAAAATGCACATAGTATGCATGCTTTCGTGAAATTATCAATTTATATGCAGCTGCGTTTGGCCGTGCTTAAGCTAGCCCCGGCTCCGGCAAAGAGCTTAATGCAATGCGATCGCCGGTAAATTCCCTTAATGAGCCTCTGTATAGTCGTTCTGGCGAGCGCCGTGCGCGTCGTTATCGTGTTTGTCGCGTATTACATGACCGTCGTAATGTAACACACAGGGTATCGGGCCATATCGCGCGAATAAATTTTAATTACGCGGCAATTCTGCGAATGATAATACGCATCGTCATCCGCCGCGATTGCATTTGTCCTATCCGATCCACAGCGCGACAGGTGCGATCGATCTGGTAGAGAAACAACTTCCAATTTGCGCTAAATAGAGTTTTAATCAACATTCAATTCTTACTTATAAATCTCTCTCTCTCACACACACACACACACACACACACACACACACACACACACACACACACACACA
>NW_012130082.1:1566864-1577090 GCF_000143395.1 Atta cephalotes
AAGCTGCCGCGCGAGTCCAGCCTGTGAAAGAATTCGCATCTCGATCGATCGAACATCGCGCAGAAAAACGTTTAAATGCGTTCACGGTGTGCCCTTCGTGGGAAGAAGGATGCGAGGATCCCCGAAGAAATGTTGAACCGCGCAAAATGCATACCGATCAGATGCGGTAAGAAACGTTGTAACTCGTTCGGACACGAAATAATTAGAAAGTTGATCGCAATTAAAGATGATTTAACTAGACACAGATACATTGATTTAAAATTGTATTTATATTTTTATCAGAAATATGATTATTACCGAACTGGAACATAGTGATCCTAAGAATAATTTTATAAATAATTTTATAAATAATGCTTTTTGAAAAAACTTTGAATGTTTATATATATCTAACAAGATTTGAAAGTAATAAATTCTATCAATAATATTGCATAATTAAATTTATTCTCATATCGGTCCAATTTTTTATTATAATAACATTTTATTTGTGAACAAGCTTATCTACAAATTAAGAACATATATATAATTAAATTTGAAAAATTCCTAAAGAAAACAACAAAATTTTAATAAGATTTGAAGATTTATATATTCCTTTACGCCAAAAAAATATATCTATATAAATAATGTATTTCTGTTATTAATTATATATCATTTATAATATTATAGATATTTTAATCTTATAACATAATTTTCAAATAAAACTAGATTAGCAAAACAGTTTAAAGCAAAACAGTACGGACACAACGATATTTAATATGATATAATTGCAAGAAAATGTTAATATAACACAAGTGTCATAAGCACTCCTCCTAGAAAGAACTCTAAACAGGATCGTAAATGTCCGATTTGACCTTAAAATAGCTCGTGTGTTCTAGGATCGAATCAGTCATCGTCCGGCATAATAAACAGGTAATCACTGTCGCCGCGATTCTGTCGACGCTTCGTGGTCTGGGCTGAAATTGAGTCCCTGACAGAAACCGGGCTGCGTGGCGCCCACCGCGAAATGACTGTCATCCACCCGCCACCGAGATCTCTCGTTGACACTTCCGACTGGGTTAAACAAACTCGCGTCGGAGTACGAGGTGGCAAACACGTGGCCCGATAAAAGAAGACGCTGATTTATTCCTTGACATTGAATCAGGAAATAGTGCATTCTGATTTACAGCGACGTACTATACAAAATTTAGAGCGATGCAAGTGTAACGCGATAATAAAAGAGACGTGAAATAATGCTTGATGAGACCAATGAACGAAAGGGATATGTCACTTGGTTTATAAACGAGTTGGAATGCGACGGTATCAAACACATGGCACAAAAAAGGAAAATGGAGAACGCAATGTCCCGGAAGATCACTTTCTCGTATTCACTTTAGGGCAAGAGATATAAAACAAGAGCACGGTAACGTACGAGAATCTCAGCACTGGGATTCTGTAAGTTTTAACGACGGTGTCGGTATCGTTATATTACATAGATTATTATATATGGTAAAAGAATAGCGGAACAGTAATATCACTGATACGTTATTAAAATTACAGAATCCCGATATACAGGAAGCGTAACGCGTTAAAATGCGAGACGGTGGTCGATTAAACGAGATTATTATTGCGCGTATTGCGCGAATAAAAGAGAGGATAATAAACATAGAATTTAACGGTGCGACGTGCTTTCGACGACCATCGCGAGCCCCGGTGGACGTCCGGAATGCACGCGGAACCCACATGGCGGTCCTTCGATTCGTCACGCGCGATCCGCGAGCTCGCACGGCCGATGCGACGTAATGCACTCCACGCAACATCGGCGACGGTGCAGCACACGATGTGCTCGCATACGATGCATTCAATAAGCGATGTCCATAAATAAGCCGCGCCGCGGACCGGTTAGGATATATCTATTGCTTGTAATTTACGTCGGGGGCTTGAAAAGCTTCAGGGACGACTCCTCCATCTCCTCCATCTTCGTACACTTTCTACCGCCAGACGATGGCCGAGACGAAAATAATTTATCGCCCCGGGACGGGAGAGGGACGGGAACGGAAAGAGAAGGGCGAAGGGCAATAACGATCCTCCCAACGTCACGCGCTCGTAGTGACAAAAGAGTATATTAAATTCGCGCCGTTATCGCAAAGTATCTGCAATATAATGTGTGTTTTAATGACCCATCGTGTCTTCTTCAAATACGAGATCTACATCAGAAGATTCGTCGTAAAGATCTGTATCGGAATTCTTTGTAAAGAAAAATCAATTTAACCGCGCTTAACGTTAATATTACTTGTGTGATTTTTTTTTAAACGTAATTAATCACGCGAGGTGTTTCTATCTTATATATTATCTTAACATTATATACGTCATTATTCTCTTTAATGATTTACAATTAAATAGAGATTGATAATATTCTACTTCCTTTAATAAATAAAATTAATGCAATTCTTTTTAATTGTATGGAATAATTTGTGCTAATATAAATGGCATTCACGTATGTAACGAACTTATAAAATAGAAATGTTTTGAACGAGTAATGAAGGGTTAACTAATATTTATTAGAATAGTTACATAGATTCACGTGTAATTAATTTGAGTACTAAAATCTTATTCTTTGCTGTTATACTCACACTGTCAGAATCACCCAGTCAAATAATTTCATCAAATGACAAGTTGTTTATTTTCTATCAATTGTGTAATTTATGGGGTCATTGTTTATTTTAGAAGAGCTCACGCTCACAACATGCTATTTCAGTCTTATCCTTCGTGCGTGTGCTCGCAGCTCTCAGACGAACAAACGCAGTTGCGTATTTAGAACTAAATTTATAAACTCACGCGATAAGATCCAAGAGACGAAAACGAGCAAAATTTATATATGACATTCTGACGGACTAATTAAAGCGTGCGTACAGTAAATGATAGCTAATTGTAAACGGTTTCATTAATATTTTATATTGAGAAAGAAATGCTCAATATGTCTTAGACTGTGATGTTTTTGTTTGGTCCAAGTTCTAAATGAACGCTTTTCCTTGCGTATATCAATGTCCCTTTCCAGATCCCGACGTCATTTCTAATGTAAGCCCATCCATATCCAGAATGACAGCGCCGTGAATCAGATCGAGATATCATGAATCACGACAGAGATGTCGCATTTCCGCGGAGCTCGACGACGTCTTTTTCATTCGGTCGACCGACTCCTCGTCTTTCTCATCTGATTTCTATATATGTATACCCAAACAGAATAACAAGTTATGATATCAAGATGATGTCAAAATGATTCCAAAATCATTAAAGGTCATCATCATCAATCATTAAAAGTCATTTTTCAATCATTTCTGATTCATTTTAATGTCATTTTAATGTAGCTTGTTGTTCTGCTTGAGTACTTCTCATACATGTATTTTGTGGTATCCACACTTAACAGCATTTCTTTATTCATTATTATCTATCATATGTTGTATTTAATATTGTGTTTCTTTGTACCTGTGCTTTCTCTACCATTTCCTGTAATTAATCAACAGTTTTATTATACAGCTATTAAATGAAAAAGAAACTGTTTTCATGAAAATTTTTTTATTACAAAAAATAGACACTAATAAAATCAGTATTAATTTACTTCGTGATGGTTAGTTTTATTATGACTTAGGTTTTTCATTTTTGTGATTAATTTGATATTTTATCTAATAGGCTTCATTAATGGAGGCTTTCCATTTGACGATGCAAATTAATAATCTTAAAATCTACACAAGTATCGTCCTGTCTTTATTAGTCTATCTTTATTAGTCCTGTCTTTAAATGTCAAAAAAGATAGAAGAAAGATGTTTGTGTCAAATTTTGTCACCAAATGGAAAGTAATCTATGATGATGTCATGAGTGAAGCCCATTAGGTGAAACATCAAGCTAAGATATCTACAAGTTAATCCCGTTGGGTGAGTTCAAAACGGCAAAACAGTTAGGCATGCTTACCGAGCGATTGTATATGATTGGTTGGATCTATAAGTAACAACCAATTACATTAATTTGCTCGGCGAGTGGGCTAGCCGCTTTGTCAACTTGAATGTCTTTAATTTGTATCATGCGCATGCTAGTTCATCATTATCGGCTCGATCTCGAAACTGTGAGATTTATTTGTCAATCGTAATCTATATGCAATCTTCGCCACACATGGAGAGTGCGATCACGTGGCATCAGAACCTAGTTAATTGATTAAGGCCTCTATTCTTGAAAAAAAAAAACATATAATTTCATTGCTTTTGAGATACAGGGGATAAACTGAATAATTACTCGAAAAACTATACTATAGTGTATGTTACGTATCATAGTCTTTTGTATACTTTTCTTTTCAGGAATAGGCCCAGAATCTTTTCCGTTTTTGTTTTTGTTTTCTATTTCTGATTCCATGTGACATCGTACCTTAATTTGACGTATATGGTGATTTTGCAGATACTTATTCTTTCTATTTCTTACTATTTCTATTTCTTACTATTTCATTAAATCATCATCGCTTACAACTTCAGAACTGGGATAGTAATTAGTGAACGATTTCTCTCGTCTGGAAATTGTCAATAGGCTGGATTCTGAGGGCTTTATCGCTTCTGTTGATTCGAAGCAGACGAGAGACGCCATACTTTTACTTGAGCTTCGTTTTTGCTAGATCGTAACGGCTCTAGTCTACCATTTAATTCACGCGGGAAATGTTCTGATTGGCAATCCATAGAGTGAGTGTAAAGAGAGTGGTGCCAATTAACCGGAAACTAGCAGTACATATTTATGACGCAATTCCTTATCTTAACTTTTTCTTTATTAAGTTGTTTTCTTCTAAACTAAACTTTTTATAAACTAAACAATGTTGATTTTTGTATAAAAAAAAAGAGCATTTGCGGGAAGCATTACTTTTCTGTTTTAATCTCAAGAAATCTACTGCTGAAAATCATCGTTTGCTAGTGAAAACTATGGGGAGCATGCTCTATCTGAAACAACTTGCACAGATTGATTTAGAAGATTTAAAAACAATGATTTTAACGTGAATGACAAAGAGCGCATTGGTCAGCTGAAAAAGTTTGAAAATGAAGAATAGAAGGCATTACTTCAAGAAGATTCATGTCAGATGCTCATAAAATTATCGGAAACATTAAATGTCGATGAGTCAACCGTTAACAAACGTTTAAAAACAATGGGAATAATCTAGAAGCTAGAAAACTAGGTCCCATGTGAATAAAAGAGCTACGCTGTCACAATTGTGTACCTCTCGCTTCTGATTCCCGTCTCTGCGGACCACGTCGATAAATCGACCACACTTGAGATTACCGGTTCGCGATGGAAAGTAATAGATATAATATTGTAATGATCGGAGAGAATCATGATTGCGCGGTAAGATATTCATTTAAAATATGAAATGTGAATGATTAATAGCGAAGCTTTTTCCTTTTAGCATCTCATTTGTAAGACATAACACCTTCTTTAGGAGAAGATATGAAGTTCTTATTACTTCGCTCTTGTTAACAATATGGATGATCATTTAAGACAAGTTATATTTAAATATAATATATAAAAATTACAAATTTCTTTTTTTTTACATGAACTGCACAATAAATTAAATCTGTTCGCATCAAGTTGTATTTAAAAATATGTGAATACAGAAACGTTATTTGTAAAAATTTCTATTTTCTATATGCAAATATACAATAAATTAGGCCTGTTGTGTCAAAATATATATATACATTTAAGAAGACTTTAAAAATATACACATACGTTTATTTTGCTTACATAAAGTAAATTTCGCATCATGCCTCATATTATGATAAACAATTTTCAAGATTGTTGTCAACATTGAGAAACAATCTGTCAACATTGAGAAAAGAGAAATTTACAGATTTTAATTTTGATATTCGGAAAACCTGTTGTCAATAACTATTTATACAATCTGTTCCTAAGGCGGCGAAACGACTCTGTCTGACGATACGCGCCAGCATACAATAAAAATATCGCCGATACCGTTTATAATAATGAAGTTCGAGTATATCTTCGCGGAGATAAAAAAATGCACAAGATTTAATTAACGACGGTAAAAGTAATAATTTGTCATGCTCACACGAATTTTAAAAATACAGAAAGTCTCCATGTGAGCGCGCACTTTATGTCGCCACAAGATTAGTAATTATTGCCCACGTCTACAATTAATCGTTACTATTAATATCAAATACGACCACCCACAATGCATGGTAAATGTATACCGAATTATCGACTCTTAGCCGATCTACCGATCGTCATGATTGTATCTGCTAATCGATTGATTTCTATATATCTCGAACCGATATGAATGATAGATTCGTGATATTCTCGATGTTTTCCTTCTTACATTACTAATCTACATTATTAATTTATTTTTACTAGTCTATTTCTTAAATCTTGGTCTAGTTTAATCTTGGTTAAATCTTGATTTAATTTATTCTTTCTAATTTAATCCTTTTCTTAAACCAGAAAAAGATAAAAAGTAAATTAAACCAAGATTAAAGTTAATTTATATTGATAGAAACAAATATAATTTATCTATCTTTCAGTCTGATATTATTTGACCATTTTTTTTTTCCTATTTATGTACGCTGCTTTCTCTTAAATTAATCCTGCTGCAATGAATTTAGTTGAATGCACTAATGCCGTCGGACATGTGTCTTTAATATAAATATAGAAACAAGTTAAACCGCATAATCTTTGATATACTTTATTGTACTGTTTGATAAAATATGTATTTTATAATAAAAAAATATTGCTTTTACATTCAGATTAAATCAGTGTATAATGGTTTTAATATACATCAATGTTCAACTAAATTCGCTATTAGTCTTTATTAATGTTCCTAACTACATATCGCTAAAGAAGAAAAAGATTAATGATTTATTATCACAGATTTTTTAAATTAAATAGTTATTAAATTAAAAATTTTCAAGTTCTGCTCGTTAAAAAATTACAAGATTCTGCTTTCTGTTTCAAGCGTGTATTTTCAGTAATGACCGAATGACATATATTTCACTTAACAATCTTCAATTGAAATTAATCATAGAAAAACATTGATCGAAACATTAAGTTCCACGCGATATACAATTATGGCAAAATCGAGAACAAACATGTTTGTATCTATTTAATTGCTGGTAATGCTGAACAATACGTCACAGTACTGTATGTATGTCAGTTGAACTGACTCGGTCGTCGTAAGCAACGTGCGATCCATCGGATCGCTTCGGATCGTGTCGATGTATTTAGCGGCAATAACGAACAAATTGTTAAGCATCGCAGTCGTGCGAAGTTTACGCGAAAATATATGAGTTCATGGTTGATATATCGTCAATGATTTATGTTATAGGTGGATATTCGCCGTAGTTATCTCGCAGAATAGCATGCGAATACGAGCTCTGCGATCGCGCGCGTTATTTATGATCGGACTAATGAAGTTAGTCATTATCTAACACATATCGTGTGCAAGAAATCGCGAATCGAAACGTGGAGTTAGAATTATGATTAATGAATTAATAACGACATGGTGGTCACGCGCGTAAACAACGTTGCTCCCGCGATTAGCGCGATAAATGCAGGGGCAGACAGGTGTTAATGCGTGCGCGCACGAGCGCACATCGTAGTAATTAACGCACGAAGGTCAATTCGATTCATGCGGAGAATTACATTTTAATTGGAAGAAACTACGTCGAATGCAGTGGTGAAGGAAGAAATGCGAGAAACGGCGATGGTCCTGCGAGACTTCTCTTCATAATGTATTTCTGTACATGCTGTCGTTTCTTTGGGAAATGCGTTGACGTGTGCAGAAGAAAGTACAGATGTAAAGTAGAAAAAGAAAGAATTTTATATGTTAAAATTATATAACTTTGATTACTTTTAGAAAGTTCTATAAAAGACTTTGATAAATTGAGAGAGATTATTGTATATAATTGAAAGATTATATTTATATTTTAAATAAATATGTATTTTATATAAAATTCCTTCTGATATTTTTTAATTACTTCTATTACAGAATTCTTTAAAGTAACAAAAGTAATATCGTATATCTCGACATTTCTTTTTCATTTTTACTGTGCAAATAATTGAATTTTTTTATGTAAATCGATAAATAAATTCTCAATCTTTTTTTGTCAAGAGATTAATTAATAAAAGTAGTTGATGAAGAACAAAAACAAGCGAAAGAGTGATAAAGCTTTCAATTTTCATGCTGGTGCAAACTGGTCGAAGATCAAGGACAGGAATGTGGAATTGATTCCTCCAACGCGATTTTTATTTCTGATGATTCAGCGATTGCATTAATGATCTCAATTAACGCTTGAATCATTAGTTGTGACGTTAGCGTTTATGAGCGGTCTTCAAGATCCAGTAATAGAAAATTTTTTCTTATTATTTATTAAAAATACCAGGTCAAGTTTATTCCTTTACGTAATATGCATGCATTTCAATTCGAATCATGTAAATTGTCCGTAACCATTAAATATTGTCATTAGCTATAACAAAAAGAATAATATAAATGAATAATGTGATCAAATGGATTAATGAGAAAGTGAAACTTTCTGTCAAGGAAAATTGAGTATTTTATAAATTTTCTTTCCCTTGAAGATAATTTTAATATAAATTAAATTCAATATTTTTATTGATAATTTATGCAACAAATAATAAGAAATTAAGGAAATTTCTGTAATATAAGATATGCATATAATTCTAATACATATATTGTCCTTCTTCCCACTAGTCCCTCCGATTATTTAAGTCCATTCAATGACTTTGTCAACAGGTCTATTAACCGTTCAGTGCAACCATAATTTATTTCAAAAAACTTCGCGCGCTAATGCCGGCGATAAAATATTTTACGACGCGATGTATTTACAAGCGTGCGTTTGTGGAGAGAAAGGACAGGACGAGATAGGAATTCGATTATATACTGAAGGTGTATTAAAATAAAACTCCAAGTAACCAAAGCTCGCTCCCTGATACTCACCACCACGTGGATCCCCTGCCGCGATTTTTGTTCCTGGTGATCTCCTCCAGCGACGCGTGCACCGTCACCGAGAGTACGGTGAGAAACATCCAGAGCCTCATCTTCCGGCGTGTGTCTCGCGTGTCTCGTAATCGCAGAATGTCCTAGCGTGCAAATCCGCTCTTGTCGTTTCTTATCGTTGATCAAGGGCTAACACCGTGCACTATCACTGAACGAACATCTTCTCGCGATACTCACGTTCTTGATACTTGGTCGACGCGAACTCGGATTCTTTTCGAATCGCACTCACAGGGTCATGTGCATGACCCCGATGCTAATCGCTTGATAAGATCGTCCTGAGATTTAAGCGCGATCCTTCCGGGGTGTTTCGATAACGGTCACTGATCGCCGTATAACCCTCATGAAATCGACGTTCAGCGAACCGTATCGGAGCTGGTATTCGAGCGAAGAAATGTAATCGTCTATCTCTCTGCAACTACTTCCGTGCACTGATCTGGAAAGTTATCTCCCTATCTGTCGTTTTGCGTTAGGTCGAGTGTTCCTTACAGAGACTTGTCAAAATGTCTGTTATATCTAACAAACACCGTGACGTTTAGTTGACGATCCTGTTGCTGACTGTGACTGCAGGGCGATGTGAACCGTACCACGAACCGTACCACGAAAATTCACCCCTCCCGAAAGGCCCTTCTCGAAGGGTGGGTGTCACCCTTCGAGAGCGCGCGACCGAGCGATTAGGTGGTGGGAGAAAGAGACGGATGACGACCGGGTACAAAATGGTTCGAAAAGGTCTTATACCTGTCAACCCTCTGGATGCTGTGTGTTTCGGACCTCCAACCGTTTGCTTAGGATCAGGTAAAACACCCAGATTCGGAAACGCCACCGGACCCGGTGTCTTTTTGGGGTCTTCTCGCCTAATCTCTCTCAGGGGTGACGTATACGCGTGCCAGTGCTCTGCTCCTTCCGTTTCGTTCATCCGTCGACCGTCCGTGCCAACTCTTTGCTTCTTCGATGGGGAGGTCCTTCGAATGGTAACGTGCAGTGACGGTGGTGGCGGTGGCGGTGGCGGTGGCGGTGGCGGTGGCGGTGGCGGTGACGTGCGCGCGTGCATGCGTGCCTGCCGCGGGCGTGCGTGCACGCGTGCTCGTGTTGGGATACAACGATGTAAGGCGATGAAGGGGAGAGATGTTCTATTCGCCCTTTTCTGTTTTGCACCCTCTCCTTCTCTCTGTCTTCTTTCTCTCTTTTTTCTGTCTTTCTT
>NW_012130082.1:1579568-1581320 GCF_000143395.1 Atta cephalotes
TCTCTCTCCTCCTCTCTCTCTCTCTCTCTCTCTCTCTCTCTCGCTCTCTTTCTCTGTTTGCCTGTTAGTTTGACGTTGCTTTCGCGCTGCTTGGGGGGTATGGTGCAACGAGTCGGAGAACCAATACCCTTCGACGGGCAAGTATAGGCCTCGGCTAGCGACTGCACGCGCTCCTCCGCGGAAGAGCCGATCTCTCTTCAGAGAGAGAACGGCACGTTCTCCCTTCCCCCCTGATGCGGTGGAGACCACTGGACCCCCCCAAGACCGATTAAATCTTGCCCCGCCTCTCTCAGCCTGATTCCCGCCTCTTGTCTCCCTCCGTTCTCTTCCTCCACCAGTGTAAGCTACGATCTCTTCGATTTGTTCCATCCCGCTGTGTTCGTCTTCTGCTTCTTTCTCTTCTTCGTCAGCGACATCATTTTCTTATCTCACGTAGTATTCGCTAATAATTATTTTTCCCATTTCCTTCTCTTTCCAGTTCCCTTTCATGCTTTCATCTACCTTTTGAAATGAAAGATATTCTGAAGTTTAATTAACTCCCATTGTTGAAGAACAGATTCCTCGTGCTGCTTGCGAAGGAAATAAAAATAATTATTTAAATTGATTTATAAATATAAAGTTTCAAATAAAAAATATGGATTATGCAATATAAGATGCTGATAAGAAAAAATTGTTTCATCAGGTTTAGAACTATAAATCATATTGATAAGCATACTTAATTTTAAAACTTTATAATTTTATCATAAGATATAATTTACTTTATAACTTATTATAAAATATAAATTATTTTTATTAATTTATTAATTTATTATAAGATATATTATAAACTGCTTCTCTTTCTCTATCTCTCTCTTTCTCTCTTTCTTTCATAAATTTAACTTTCTATCGATATTTTGAAACGAATTTATACATATAATTCAGTTCTGACGATCCTGAAGGCATCTTTAATAATGATACCTTTTCCCGACAGGGTTATTGCAATCGCCGACTGTTAGTGAACGCAAGGGTTGCACTTATTTCATCACTATACATTCTCGTTTCCTCATAGCACGAAGCTAGCAGTTTCTGACATCTCTTATGCTTAAATTGTCTGGCAGACGTGGAGAGCACGTGGTTCTCAAAGAGAGATGGTAGGCGGGCTTTATTAAGGCTACGCCCAACGAGACTCCCACTACGGATCTTTATATTCCTTGCGCAAAGGAATATCTCTACCAGAGTTCCCCACTCTCGTTTACTTTTCCGTTTTGTCTCCCTTCCATCCTCGAGCGTGCTCACCCAGTTCCTCTACCTTTTTTCTTCTCCTTTTTTCATTCAGCTCTTCCCTCACTATGGTCCAAGTTTTCTCCTTTTCTTGTCCGCCGTGCGTCGTCAGTCACCTCTCTTTCGTTGGGAATGCGTGAATCGAAAGGCGGGAGGTGAGCACGCGCGCGCGTATGTGTGGGAACTCATCGCGGAATGCGGGACAACATAGCTATGGAACTACTATATAGCGGGGCTTTTTTCCTCCACCTTGATTTCTGGAGGATTCTAACGTAATGTCATCTATGTCGAAAATTTTTTCATTCTCCACAGAAGTTTTATTGCATAAGAAAGAAATTCATTCAATGCAATACACGATATCCGATTCAGGAATTTGCAAGTAAAAGTACAAGCAATTTCTTATCTTTCTAATAGTAATTTCTAATCTTTCTTATAGGAATTGAAGTATATATATATATATATATATATATATATATATATATATATATATAT
>NW_012130082.1:1582288-1588974 GCF_000143395.1 Atta cephalotes
AATAGAAAGTCATGCAATTCAATGGTACTCTTAAATAAAAATAAAATTAAAACATTACAACATTAAAATTAAATTAAATTGATTAAATATATAAATTATTTAATATATATTATATAAACAATACAAAAAGATAAAAGTTTAAGTTATCATATGATATAATGTATTATAACGTATTGGCTTTATGCATTTTTCATGAAAATTATTACTGTGTAAATGTTGGCATACCACGATGTTAAACAAGATCAAACATTTGTCAACCAATGTTAACAAATTTATTTATCTCGATGCGATAACCCGAAGAGAAGGAAAATGACCTGTATTGGCCGTATCATTTTCGCACTTATTGAATAAGAATAAAAGCGAAGAAGCGCGCGCGCAATAAATGTATTCTCTTTCGTAATGATAGATGCGATGAAAATCACTGGCAATATATATTGTACATTTGCCCTTTTACCGAATAACGTGTAATTTGAGTAGCTTAAAAGGCGAATCAATGATATATCCATCCTAGTAATACAAATAACGAGATCAGAAGTGAGATTGATGAAATCGAAATGAGCTGATGCATTTAATTTGGTGCAACAATTTTAATTTTTTGTCGGAACTGTACGTTTGACGAGTTGTTGACAGAAAAGAAAAGGCTGAATATTCGCAGGAATTTTATCATTAATTATATACTATAAATCTGAATCACACAAATTATATGTCGTAAATGTGCTTCACATTCGTAGATTTTACTTTTTTAAGGCACCAAAACTTTCATGTTTGAAAGAAATACAGATCGATACAGATCAATATTTAATTCAGCCTCAAAGCTGTTCGAATTTAAATTGAGAAGATGTGTAGAATACGTGATTGCACTGATCAAAGAAAGACATACAGATAGTAAAAACTATATATAGAAATAAGATGACAGCTATGTATATAAGTTTTATTATATGTCTAGAGTAATGTACACTCTAAATTTCTTGCAGCAAAATCTCACTCACTTCAAGAGAATAAAAATGCATCCATTCTTGAAAAAAAGTGAAAATATTTCACTTCTTGAAAAAAAAGTAATGATTTTCACTTTTTCAGAGTGAAATCTCACTTTTTTTTGCAGTGAGATTTCACTCCTTTGAAGTGAAAAATTCACTCTAAAAAGAGTGAAAATTGTCACTCTTTTTCAAAAAGTAAAATTTTCATTTTTTTCAAAAGTAATTATATCTTCATTTTCTTAGAATGAGATTTCACTGTAAGAAATTTAGAGTGTACACACGTTGTTGAGTAAACTTATTGTATATAGTTATTGCAATTATAAAATATAATTTATTCAATTGTATATGAATTCTACATGTAAATCTTATATATGTTATCTTCAGAGTTCTTACTACAATATTTTTCTCTAAGTGTACGTATTTTCCGTATAGAATTGAGAAAACACAACAAGAATTGAGAGAACAAAGATCAGAAATACACAACATTTATATAATTAAAAATACTATTTTATAAAATTTTTGTGAAATATTTGTATTTTTGGGAACTTCATTCAAATTCTGCGATTTAAGTGGCTATTCATCACGATATCAAGTAAATACAAGAAGTAATCACAATGTGTTTGCGTTATTCAGAGACGAGAAAATCAGGATCGAAAAACACAGTTATATTACATAATTGCCTTATATCGATTGCAAGGGGAGGAAATTTTCTTGTTCGTTTTAAAGACGGCCTTCGTGTTGATTTAAAGACAGACGATGCTAATCCGTTGGTCTATGTTTCCGCGGTAACGAGGAAAGGAGCGTCATTATTTGCCGAGGAGGGAAGGCGAGGCAGTTTATCGTTAGCCAGCAAAATCCGAAGTAATTACGCGTGGAATGTTCAACTGCACTGTTGAGAAGACACGATTGCATGTTTCGCCTGAAGCTCGAAGTTCACAATTGCGTATCTCGTTTTTTTCTTATTATCGTTATTGAATGATTGTTGAGGCATATATTAAGAGTCTCATGTTTATTTAAAATATAATCTGTACGTATATACCACCCCGTTATCTCTAATAACAAATATTTGTTGGCTATTCACTCATTCTCTTCATGTCAAACGTGGAGTGAGAAGCGTATGGCTCAATGCGCTCACCGCAAAGAAACTCGTCGTTGTAAAAAGAAAAATCGCCATTCGCCTAGAGTCCAACCCTAATCTCGTCGCGGATGATTCGCATGATCGTGTTGTTGCTGATGCCTACCTTGCGTCGTGCGTTTTCCTCGCACCTCCGCGCGCGAGCGTAAGCAGAAATAATCGTTCCCGCCTGTAAGTCACGGACGAGTGAGTCGTTACTATGTATGATCGCCGAGAGCGAGGACGTGGACTCGCGTGATGGACAGCCTGTCTGTACCGTACTTAAGCCGACGCTTATGATAATTACTTAATGCCGCTCTCTAAGAGTTGCACGCACGTATAAATGCGCGCAAATGCGCCGCGCGGCTTCTACGAATCCACGGTATATGCCGCGCCACGCCGCCACTTTTACTGGCGACTAAACGAAGCGTCTGGATAAACGGTGTCTGGTCTGGTATTAATGTTACATACATTCGTACCATATTTATTGTACGGAGATACATCCTGCACTCGTGTGCAGTGACTTAAAATAGAATCGTGCTCGTTATGTTTAAAAAAAAACCCTATTCAACACAATTCGTAATGCTTTCTCTTATTTTTTATGATAAATCCGTAGGTTTATGTAATCAAAATTTTTTATATACTATTAATGTAATTTCTTTTGTCTTTTTATGTAAAAGTCGCTGAGTCAATTTAAAGAACGAAATCTCGTTCTTAAAGATTGAAAATTGAACCATGTTTCAAGGCTGACTCAATTTTCACTCTTTAGATTGAGATTCCAGTTTAAAAGAATTTAGAGAGTGTGTATGAACAGAAAAATTACTATATTCATTAATAACAATATTCGTGCATTCTTCTTTATATTTAGCGCGATTATGCGCAATTAAATGCTGCCAGGAATAAATAAATTATGAAGACCACTTTATGGTTTTATATAAACAGATTTAGCAGATTTTTTAACATAGATAATTCGCGATACATCTTTGAATTACGATTTTTTCATGCACTTTTTCATGGACTAAGCGATAGAATCACTGTATCAATTTAAAGTCAGCAACTTGAAACAATATGAAAGAACATGACAATATTGAATGTTTTAAATACGCACTATTTCACTGATTTTCACTGGGCTTCTAATTACACGGTGTGCTTTTGTGAATACTAATTTTGCTGCTATATATTTATATTACATGCATACAGCGTAGATTATTCAGCAACATGCAACGTTTCAACAATATTGCAATAATATTGAGAATGTTGCAGCAATGTCGTTGCAAGCTTCTGTGTTGCATGAGTAGGATAATAACAATATAATTAACATATGTTTGCATGAAATAGTTTCCTTTTTCTTTAAATAGATTTTTAAATATTCATGTCTAAAATAACAGGATATACTTAATATACATATGTGTCTGACGTGCGAGACTTATAGGATAGGTAAAATTTTTGTTGGATAAAGTTGTTATGAAGATCTTTTTTTTTTCAAGATTTTTGTGTTAGGCAAAAATGTGTGTCACGAGAGTACGTTGAGAACTCTTCAGGGATTTAACGAAGATATAAAAAGAAAGATACAGAAGCGATAGTTTCTTTTTTTTCTCTGAGGCCTAAGGTGATGAGGTCCACGCGGCAGTTGTGAAATACTAATGGCGGTACCGGGCATTTTCCTCTCTTCGAGAACGAGAATCTTTCCTTTTCTCATCTCTTCACCCGCCTTTTCCCGTTCCCTTTTCACAGACTGTCGACGGTTACGTACGACATCCCGGACAGCATAACGAATTTTATGAAAGACCCGTTATGGGCCACCATGATCACATCGAAACTTCCGTGACATTCGTCTATAATGGCTAAAACCCTTCGATGAAAACTGGCGATTTCTAGTTAAATTAAATTTCGTGGGCTTGTTAATTTACATGATTTTCGATAATGTTTTCGTAATTATTTTAAAAAGTTACTGTACATTTTTAACATATATAATATATATTTAATATATATTAAAAATACATAATTTTCTAAACTTTATACACATCTGAATAAGTAATTTTCTGAACACAATTATGTATAATAATATATAGCTAAAATATTTTTATTACAATGGCGGCCACAATTTCAGCAAGAATCAAAATGCGGTCAATTGGAAGTCAGTTTGCACACGTTGTGGCGGCACGACGTGTGTATTATCATGCTCCTTTTTGGAAGTCGATTCAGAGTGAGAGAGGAAAAGAAAGAGGAAGAGAGTGACAGAAAGAGAGGTGGTTGCTCGTAAATCTAAAGG
This sequence comes from Atta cephalotes, assembly GCF_000143395.1. Taxonomy (NCBI): domain Eukaryota; kingdom Metazoa; phylum Arthropoda; class Insecta; order Hymenoptera; family Formicidae; genus Atta; species Atta cephalotes. Next base: position 1,586,652 of record NW_012130082.1, read on the forward strand.
CCACATGTTCAAGAGGGAGGCTCTGAATAGGTGTAAATGAAGTTGCGGCCTGCCGCAAACTCAGTCAGACCACCCCATATATTTTGTCTCCTGTACATGCTGCGGACCCGCCTCTCTTCGTCTTGGCCACCGCCATCTCGACAAAATAAATAGTCCCACGCGCACGGTGGGCCTACCTATGGTCTTGATAACAATGTCGACCCCCTTCTGACTTCTGACTTCTCCTTTCCGATCTGTCGAGATCTTTACGCCACGCCTACCGTAAGGAAACAACAAGATATATAGACTGCTAAAAGAATAAAAATGCAAACTATGATAGTGCTTTGAATTTCACTGAGATGCCTCAGAGAAATTTTATATGCATATATAATCTTTAATTTACGGATTTGTTTATCTCTATAGTTTAATATCTTATAGAAATTATCTTTATTATATTTATGGATGTATACATATAAAATTAATAAATAATGAAATAAATTCTTTTATTTACAACTGCGTTTTTATAATGAAATAAAAAGATCGAGTCTTTCGTGTTCATTGTCGATAAAATGTCAGTCAACAGATCAGAGAAGACAGGACGAAAATTAAAATCACTCTCCTTATAGAAGTTTTCTTTCAAAAAAGGATTTATCTTTTATTTCTTACGTGTTTTCTCGTTGATTTGATGCAAAATCTAATGCTAAGCGTGTTCTAAGTTTCTTATGACAAAAGAATTTTGAAACAGATTCAAAAGTTTCCATTACAATGGAGAAAAACGGATTTAAGAGGGTATTGAATTAAAGACTTTTGAAATTTTAAAGAAAAACTTCTTAGTTGTCAGTTTATATTCAGTTAATGAGGATCAATGTTAAACTGTATTAAGCTGATCTAGGATTCATCCCTTAAAGAATGTATCCCTGGCGCTTTCTACAGTTGTGTCTTTGAATTACTTTTTCTTGAACTCCGTTTATGAGATTTACCCATCGGAGATATTTGAACTGCTACCAATATCAATGATATTGAAATGTTAGTTTTCTATTTTATCTTAATCTCTAAAATTAAAAAAAATATTTAAGTGGCATGTTCCCAAAAAGCGTCAAAATATCTCAAACCATCTTTCGTTATTATCTGACTTTTAACTTTTACCTGACTCGATTCTTTATTTCTGGCGTTATTATCAAAACTTTCGAAATAATTATAATAAATCTGTTCTTCTTGAATTTATATTATTTTATTAACTTTCTTCATTAACTAATTACTTAGCTTATATATAAATTATTAATTAATCCTTATCGTATTAACTATAATTTGGTACTTCATCCATACAAATGCAGGCATTAGAATCCGTCCGTTTTTTTCATCTATTCAGAATGATTAAAAAAAATCTGTAAAAATTCAATATACTTTCAATTTTCTAGAACAAATATTGGCACTTCATTTTGGAAAATAATAAAATATAGTATAATTTATACTACATTTAATTATTATAATTATTATAATTACCGAAAGCCTCAAAGAAACTTGCACGAATCACTCGGTCACCTTTTCTTGTACGATAAGGGTTAACTTTGCTAATTTATTAACGTTTATATTTATTAACTTTTTTTTATTAGCGTTTTATAATATATATATATATATACTCTTTTTACGTTGCTAATTTTTTTATTCTTTCTTCTTTTTTTTTCTTTAATTGTAATTTAAATTAAGGAATATTTATTTACTCACATGCTTGCGATCCATATTTATTGGTGTTCGAAATAAATCCATAAAATATATTTAAGTTATTGGCATAAGATGGCATATATTAAATAATACGGTAATCTTTCTACGTCTTACGATAATATATAATAATATGTGATCCTTTAAATGATTTCGTAAAATAACATGACATTTCTTAATTCCAAAATATCAATTCTCGCACGTTGCGCATCATTAATCTTGAAGTTTTAGTGATTTAAACGATTATTTCGATTTTTCACGTTCACAAGAGACAGAGCAGGTATCTCTCTCACGTACTCCCGGGACTCGCACGTATGCGTGACTTTCTATGGCCACCCGGGACACCTATGTAAGATCTCTGGGCGGGGTGCGAACACGTCGGGGGACATCAAAGAACCCGTGAGAGGTAATTATTGTTTCTCGATGCCGGACTGAGAGCGGAACCGTGAGTACGGTGGCGCCTGCACGATAGGCGCTGCCGCGCGCGCGCGTTCTCACCCTGTTCTCACCCTTCTACCTCCGAGAAGGCTCCTTTCTTATTGAGGCAAGAGATGGACGCGATGAGAGGGGAAGAGAGAGAGAGAGAGAGAGAAGAGAGAGAGAGAGAGAGAGAGAGAGAGAGAGA
>NW_012130082.1:1595788-1607019 GCF_000143395.1 Atta cephalotes
AAGATAATGTTTTTGGAGTTATCTGTGAAAACCTCAAAGTATTATCTTAATTTATTAAATAAAGGGAAATAATATGAAAATATTAGAGAATTAAGAAGACATCTTTTTCTGTTCAATCACATTGAGGTCTAGTTTTAAAGATATCTTTTCACGAAGACATTTTTACAAAACGCATAGGAATAAATTAAGATGTTACTTTATTTAATAAATTAAGATATTGTAAGAGGACATATAATACAATTTTGTACATTTATATTTATGCTTGAAAAAGACTCTTCATATGTATCTTTTTGCTTTAGAATTCTCCGAGCAATTTAGAATTTTTTTTAACAAAAAAATAATGACAATATTTATTTAAATTACAAGTAAATGCAGAATGAGTTTTGTCTTGTAAATAAAAACAAAATCGCAAATATAAAATAAAATTTAATATTTTATAAAATATTTTTTTATATTAGCTTAGTATAGTATTAGCATAACAAAGTCTTTGTTATGTGACTATTCGCGCAATCTTTCCGCGATATAATACGCAAATGAATATGTTGATTTTCATCCGATTTGTATTACATTCACACATGCATAAATAATATATCCGTATAATGATATCATTCTTTTCCTTCCGCGTCCGGTTCTTTTATTTGTCAAAATTCCTTCCGAAGCCTGCCGAATTAACCGCGCAGGAAGAAGAGTGCACGCACTTTAAAGGAAAAAAAAGAAGACTACTGGTATATCTCGTACCTTCATCTTCGCTCTCCTTCTTTTTTCGCGCGTCCACTCTTTAATTTGCTGAAGTTTCTTCGACGGGCGGTAAGGCGGTCTCACAAAAAAGGACGATAAGGTTAAGAGCGGGAACATACCGAATGACTACCACTCGCAATACAACCAGACGATTCGGTTCTATCTCTTAATCGATCATCGAATCGTTCTTCTCTTGCACGTTTTGATTCCTCTCGTTTCTCCTTTTCCTTCTTGGAGATACATTTACGTTTCGTATTCCGGTTTCTTGCTTGGTTACAAACGGGATCCCGTATTTTCTTTCTTGAGAAGGAAGAAAGAAAGTTTCTTCATCCTCCTACTGCTTCTTCTTTCTTCATCGCCCGCGGGAATCTGTCTCCTCCCGCCGAAGTTTCTTCCGGACGAATGTGGAATCGCGCACTGGAAAGATCACTGCTACCAGCTGCGAGGAACCGGATCTTGATTTAATTAGTAGCTCCGATCATTCGAGAATAAATCGATCTACGTGACCTACCATGCTTACGGTTCTTCTATGGGTGATGGATTACGAAAGAACGGCTAATATCGTATATTCCCGAAATTTGTTCCTTTTATATATATCTGACGATTGCTATGCAGTTCACTGTAAAAATAAATATGTTTATTCTTGTCCTTATTTTTTAAACATTCAGAGAGTGTATTAGTTTTAAACTTTTTGGACTTAAAACGTATAATGTTTTAAATCCAAACGTGTAATTTTGTCTATTGAAAAAGTTTAAAACTAAAACATCTTTAAGTGTTTAAAAAATGGAGACAAGAATAAAACCTTTTAATATTAATTTAATATCTTAAAATTAAATGTTTCTTTTCTCAGTATTATTTTATTCTAATTAATTTTATTTTAAGTATTACTGTTTATAAACATTAGAATTATACAAACAGACCAAAACTCGTCATTATCGCAAATAATGATAAGCAAAAAGAATTCAGAAATTTGTTTATAATTTTAACGATAAGTTTGTAATTATAATTTTGAGACATTGAAAAAATATTATTGCTTCAGAGAGAGATTTTATTAATGCTAAATGTGACGTATGATATGTGTATCTCTGTAAAACAAAGATTAGGTGTTTTAAACTTCATTGATAGAAGATGAGATTAGTCCCGTTTTCATTCTATAAAAACATCAAGAGGGATTCATGAAGGGTTGAAGGCCCGGCGGGAATTCCTAATATTGATGTGTGTGTGATGGCGTAAGATCCGTATCCTGCCGAGCGCTAATGGATTGATCCTGGGTGGCTGAAATCCACGTAATCACAATGACTGTACCTTGAATTTAAAGTCAAAATTTCATGGGATGATTTTATATTCTCAATATGCTATACAATATATTATATCTATTATGTATGTGTTATATGCATTTACAGATTGACTTTGAATTCTTTTAATTACTCTAATTCCAGTTATTAGATTGTAGGCTTGCAAGGGACAACTATATTTTTTATTACAATATGTTTAGTTATACTAAATTTTAATTTAATTATTTTAATTTAATACTATAATAACATTATAATTATAAATAGTATTAAAATTTATTAAAATAATCAGTATTTTTTTTCTTTGTTCAGAGAATAAAAAAATAAAGAAGACCATACATTTCTGTTTTTTATGTTTGTAAAGTCTGTATATATTAATGAATTAGAATTTATGGCACAATGGCATTAAAATTGGTAAAAAGCTAATCCTATACTCGATCAATAATCGATGACGAGATAAGAATGAACCGTTTTTTACACAGGATATGATTCATTTCTAAGAAACTTTTTACGGGACCAGTGAATCACCGTTTTCGCGGTTCCAATACCGTTTCCGGAAATCGTTTAGACCTCTTTACATTTAGAAGTTGACTTGTCGAGTCATCAAAATTGTAAAAAAGAAATCACTATATATCTTAGACTTATTATTATACATTCGTTTTACATGTCTTCAATTTATACATGAATTGACCCATATTGCATATAGTTGATTGAAACTTATATTAAAATAAGTTTAATAAAAAATCATAATGCAATTTTTATTGAAGCCAAATTTTAATGATAAATTAGTATAAAACTTAATTATTTAGATAGACATTTTACAGTTAAATATAGTGTAAATAAAAATGTTGAAGTTTTTATTATGTTAACATTGAAATCAGGTTTACATTCGCAAAAACATCGAACCATTGTATGATCATATATATATATATACCGGTTTCGACAAGTTACGATAGATAAAGAGCAAAAGATAGAAACAGATAAACAGGTAAATAAAAAGAATAATGGAACATTGAACTCCTAAATGTTTACAAAGCACAATGATGAAGCATTATTGCTGTGAAATTGTAGAAACGATGGATCATTTGATTATTTGTTGCCTATACGTGAGAACATCATATAGAAACGCGTGAAAAATTAGAAATGTTTTATCTACGTGACGTTCAAAAAATAAACAGGAACCATGATAGATATTATAATGCTGCTTCTTGACTTCCGTCCATCTGTGATGGAAACACAGAAAAAAAACAGAATTATAAAAAGCATTATTCAGAGTAATATGAATCTTTTATGTTTTTAACTTTGATGATCCTTTTATAGTTAATCGGTTTCCAGTATTATTATAAACTATAATAAAGCTTTTATAAATTGATCTTTCGGAAATATATTTTAAAACAAAATATTTTTAAGCTATATTCTATGGCGATTATATATCGTCCACAATCTTCGTGACTAATGAGACGACTCGAGATGTTGGATACGCACACACATTAGCACATATATTTGTGACTCAAGATAATAGCGGTATTTAAACTTTCTTTTATATAGATTTCTCGTATTGAGCCAGTCGAACTCCTTTAGATTCTTCTCAATATAGACATTTAACTGCTGCAATTATAATATTCAGAATTAATAATTGTGTAGCATCTAATTATCTAAAAATTTAAACATATTCAATCGTCATGGAATAATTAAAAAGCGGGATCGATAGAGACGGATGAGAAAAATATTTAGAGGCTAGGAGAAAAATCTCGAAGGAGAAAAAGCTCAGCAATAACGTGTCTCGAGAAGAAAAGATTATGAAGTTTGCTGCGAGATTCAACGTGTACAGACTATAATTTGCTATAATTGCTTTCAAATAATAAAACAGGCATACGAAACACGGAACGAAATTTCTTTTGCTCGACTACTCGATATTCTATTATCAAAATTCTTAATGTATGATGACTGCGAAGATAACGTTTCGTTTTTTTTCATTTAACATATATATTTTTCATTGAATAAATCTATAATTCAGATTATAAAAGACGTAATTAACACGTTCATGTCTGACTGGAAAAATCAACCCCACAATCCAAGCTTTCTTGTAATACTTTTACACAACAACGTTCAGAATAAACTTCATTTCTTCATATGATCATAAAATGATAAATTATCGATATCACATATGTAATATGCGAACGTGTTAAGAAATATACTTCTTTATAACATAGTATAAATAATTAATTATGTATGTATCGCATATATAATATATACAAGAAATAAATAAAATTTTAAAAAATGTTACCATATATTTTGATGGTTGAATTAAGAGGACATCTGTATGGAAGTCGGAAAATCTGGTTTAAATTGGCTGAAGTAATACTTTTCATAATAAGTTACAGATATAAGATGCTAGTAACATTAAGTAGACGATTAATTTGTGAGATAATTATTATTATTTCCTTCTCTCTCTATCTCTTTCTCTCTTTTAGTTTGATTGTGTTGCAAATCTGAAGATATTAGTGCATAGTCATATATCTAAAATAAATTTATTTAAAAATACATATAGAAACATTTTTACATATTTTCAACATCTAACTTTGATTGTATATAGTTGGCGCTTCTTTTACCTAATTGAATTAAAATTTAAAGATTAAACAATTTTTAATTGGAAAAATTATCAAATCAAAAGAAATATGTATTAAATTGACACGAGAAAAGTGTAAAATATTTTTTCGTCCGCTTATAACGTTTCGTCATGATCATCCATGTCGTTAATGGTTATAATGTGAAACCTTTTGTAATCATTTGTGTTGTGCCTGAGCGCAACGAATTAGTGGACGTTGTGGTAGGTAAGATGCATGGTAATGCCAACGCCACCCAAGTTAAGACATCCTTTTTCGAGAGATAATTAAGCATCCTGTCGTAATTTTCGGCGCGAAGGAACGTGCAAAACCTCGCTCCACGGGCGGTTTTCCAGAGCCTCGAAAGGCGTGCGAAATCGTTAATAATTCCTGGATTCTTTGAAAAGGAAGAAATAACTGACGTTTCGAGTTGGCCGAACGAAATGGAATTCAGCTGATAATATTATATTTAATAACACGTTCTAATTTTTAAATGCCATTATATATCGGATAATACCTTATCGAAATAATATTAGTTTCGGTAGCTTTGGCGCCATGGACGCGATTTATGTACTTTTTATATTATTGTATAATAGATTTTTAAATCAATTTGAACAATCTTTTAAATGTGTAAATACATTAATTGCAATGTTAATAATTATTATTAACATTAATTTAATTAACCATGTATATAAAGCTTCTTCATTTAATTATAAAGCAAGAGAGGTTTAAGTTTTAGCTGAAAGAATGTTAAAAACAAAAACTAAGCAAGCAATATTTTATTAATTATGGCAAAAAATTTTAACTTTTATTGGTATAATGATATCGCGTAATAATTTATCGTAATTATTTACTGTTTACTTGTCTTTTTTTTTCTCTGTCTCAAATAATACTTTTTAAGACAAGCTAATTAATCCTATATCGTGTACAAAAGATGAGATATAGATCTAAGCCATAGTATTCTCACATTTGTTATAAAAAGGTTGTATAGATACAATGAGCGAATGACGAAGAACGGCAGATGCAAGAATTTTGTAGAAGAGATCGCGTAGACCTCGTGCGAAATATCTCTCCCAAAGCGGAACGGGCCAAATCGAAACCCAAATTCCGAATTAGCTATCCTTCGTGGCTTTCCATTGAAGTTACTTCCGCGACGACCGCGTCATGCGCATCATTCTGTCCTTGGTGGACTAAACGATGAATTTTCTCGAATTTGTTATAGCCAGGTGAGAGTATCGAAGCGCGTTCTCTTTTTATCACATTTGACGGTCCGGATGCACGCTAGTTAGAATTCGGTCAAAGGGAAATCTTCCCTTCTTAAATTTAAACTAGCGACAGTAAACCACGGGATCCGTCGCCGAACCCCTGGAGGGGGTCTACCTGACTATGAATGGGCATAGTTGTCATCTTGTCGACACGATCGTCTCGAAACTTTTATAGCGATCCGGGTATTGACAATCTCCAAGTACCATAATCATCTTCGACCTCTCAATCAACCTTTTTTCTCAAAAGCTTCAGTGGTCACCACCGAAACGTTGTGGTTTTGTATAATATAAAGTCCAGACGTGTAGACGTATCGTTCTCTACGTAGAAGCATATTTTAGGGATGGCTTGAAGTCATCTCTAATTATAAATTTCTGCCACTATCACCAATAATAAAATATCTTAATGAAACTAATGTAATTTAATTTTTAATTAACAAAACGATATTGACATGCAATTGAATAAAAATATATTTATAAACAGAAAATAAAATTATTTTGATCATGTATACTTTATATCATTTTGCATAAAATAAAATTAAGAAATCATATCTTTAGATTAATTTATTGCCTTATAAGAAAAATAAAAATATTCCGTATGAGAACGCTCCACACTGAGATGTGAATATTATTTCACAAAAGTATATGTGATACTGAAAATAAAATTTGTTGCTTCTTTTGTTGTAAATAAGTCTTCAGCACATACGAATGAATAAGACGGGATTTAGAATAAATGGAATTTGAATAAAACATTATTCAAATTTTTAATCGTTGACCGCATGATATCTATACTGTTTCTATTCTGTTGTACACAATCCAGGGACATTCGGTGTCTAAAATACCAACTAAGAAATTAATAATCCGTTAAACGATTGCTAGTGAACATAAATTTATCGCGCGACCGGTATTCCGAGTGTGGTCCGCTCGAGGGGAGCATCGTTCACTTTCAGCGCGACACGGCAATAAATTAATAGCGGATCGACATTGATGAGGGACGATAACGATCGACTCTTCGCCACCGCTGTGTAAACGACTCGGTGGCAAGCGCTTGGCGCAAAAAAAGGGACAAAGAGCACGAACGTCCAACGGAATAATAAACGAAAGGAAGTGAGACAAATAGATAAGAGAAATGGATAATCGAGGAGAAAAGGACTAAAAAGAAAAGAGGTAGAAAGGAAGGCGAGGGTGGGCAGAAGGAAAACGAGGAGAGGACAAACACACGAAGAGGAATACGACATTCCAGATGCGCTGTAACCAATTTGTGAGCCGGACGATAGTGACAAATACACGATATTGCCATAACGTATCGCCGAGGCATGACTATCGTCGGAATTAATAGTCAACGCTGCTGACTAATAGTCTCATTAATTAACGATCCGCGGAGCCAGATTAGACTAATCCGGCTTAATTTAGTGATCGTGTCGTCGTTCTCCTATCCACCTACCTGTCTGCTCCATTCGGCCGGGAGGGTCAGCTTACCTTCGCGCGCAGGTAAATCTCTCACGACTCTCGCCCTCCACCGACCCCTCTGACTCCCTCGTGATCATTTGGATGATCAGGGGCGTGATCATTTGGATGATCAGGCTTTCATATTAATTGAAAAACACTCGAGGAATTTTCAACTTCTTGGTCCCGCACGCGATTCGTCAACCCGCTTCCCGTTTCCAATTTCAGTTATTTTTAAGTAACCGCAGATTTACTGTGCGTGTTTTGAAAGATTATTCTACCTGTCTAAGGATTATACAGAAAGTACTTTAAAAGTTAGTCATTGAAAAACCTATGTTTTCCACTAACACGAAAAGAAAATGATTGAAATGAGATAGATGAAGAATGAGAAGTTAGAATGAGAAGTATTAACGCTTATGATGTCTACTTGCATCATAGTTCGTGCTATGTGGTAAATAGATTAAAATGTATTTTTTCACAATATCGACGATTGTTTCTTTATATTATAACATAGCTGCATGCTAAAAGACGGAATGTATATATTATTCAATACACAATCTACTTATTATTAATTTATTGATGAATAAAGCGCTCTGAAGGTATTGAAGTGTACAGTTGGGATATTACTATAGGCATTAGTGGTCATTATTTAAGAGAATTATACATTAGAATAAGCGGTATGAAGTTACTAGAGCATTAATGAGCATTACAAAGACATTAATGAACATTATTAAGGCATTAATGGGCAACACTAGAGCATTAATAGGCATTAATAGACATTGGTATACACAATTTCAGCGGTTTACCTCTCACAATATTTATCAAATTGTATAAAAAATTCTAAAACTTTAAAAAGTAAACATTAATCAGAGATTCGAGTATTTAATAAAATTTATTAGGTAAAAGGTATTAGGTATTTATTAAATTAAATATTTGTCTATGTTTTTAAAAAAATCGCAACAAATTTCAATTATAAATTTGATTGCATACAGAAAGAATTAATAGGAGGAATTATATAGAAGAATTTTAAAGTTGTAAGTAATATTCAAGAAATATTTTTCATTGGATTATCTATGTCTAACATTTCTATACTTATCTTATAATCTAAGAATTGGTTTTTCGAAATGTATAGAAAAAATGTTGCAGGCATCGCATTACAGGTGTTTAACGACGCGTAAGAATAGAGAGAAGGTTTTATGGTAGCAGGTACACCAAAATGGCGGTCAGTTCTCCGTTGAAGATCAAGACGCCTCCGGATCGGCGACAGTCCCGATATCTGTTTGCTTGTATGAAGTGCGTTCGAGCGCGTTACAACTCAAACCTTTTAGCCGGTTGTTTGCACGGCGCTTTGTATTCTATTTGTACAACCGCTTAAACAACTCGGTCTGGACATAAGCCGCATTGAAGCCCCCTCGAGCGAGTTGTGCGAACCCTCGAGCGGAGTCGAAGAGGCCACTTTCGTGACGAGCCGCATCGATGCTCACATCAATGCTTTTCCAATGCGTCTACAAGCTTAGTTCTTAGATATTTCCTTCTTGACTTGAACACGATCCTTCAAGTGCATCCGTGTCTTTTTGCTTTATTGCTCTCCACTTATTTGAATATTCTGCAAAATCTATATCTTCTTTATTTTTTTCTTGATCTATCGATTATTAACATGATTCTTTAATGGATTAAAAATTGAATGGAAAATTAAAAAAGAAATAAAAAAGAAATAAATAAAAATTTAAGAATGCAAGTAGATTGGAATGTAAATATCTCGATTAATTTTAAATTTAAACAATATGCAAATATTTTTACTTAAAACTTTTGTATAAGTAATTCTTTGTATATACAATTTTCTTATAAAATATTGAAAAAAATATCTATAAAAATCGCATATGTGATAATTTACAAAACATTAACAAGTTTATTCAATTTTTAGAAATTAAAAATTTTATCGCGCGCGCACCAGGAGTTTTCCGAAACTGCCGCCGATGCCTATACTAATCTTCAATGTTCGACAAGCATTTGTCGACCGTTATCCCTGAAAGAATACCGTAGTACCGTGAGAAACCGACGAAACTCTATAGAGCCATAGTATATGTGGCATATTAATACAAATGGAAAACGACGGAACAAAGTCGAGGACGAGGGTAGATGGGCAACCGGGAGAGGTGAATTGGTAGCGATTAACTTTTACTTAAAAGGCACCTTCGCTTTGGTCAGCGTCATCTCGGAGATGTCGTGCAACAATGGGGCACTTAACCGCCGCGAAAGCTTAAGTCATCGTAACGACCAATCAGCAAGGCACTGCCTCCCCCCAATTATCTCAGGGCAAAACAATTAAACGCGACCTGCGGTTGCCTCCCGGGATCGCGCTAATGTCCGTCGCCACATAAGCGGAGCTGGGATTCGGGACTGTGGCTTGTCCGGCAGGGACAAAGGGATGTGCATCTTCATCCAATTAGGCGATAATGGAACACGAACGCACGTTTTGCCACGGGGCGCGACGAAGATGATTCCCCAATCATTCGGCGATCTCCTCTCCCGCGTGCCGAACGTTTTTGCATCGACTCGCTTTTATATACTCTGTATTATACTATGTATTTTGGTGCTGCAGGAATAATCTTTTTTTTTTTGTAACTATAATTTGCAACAGGCTCATATTGTCTCTTGCATGTTGACTTTAACATGTCATTGATATTGGATTTTCGGAGAGAGAGAAAGTAGGACGCTTTTATGATTAATCTGTACTGAATATTCGAATATATATACCTTGTGTGTTATAAAGATGCACCTAAAAAATATATACAAATATAGGAAATATAATTTTATATTGAGAATATTTGAGGCCTTAATTATAATAATAATTTGTTTTAAAGAGGTCTATTTATATTTTTTTAATATTTAATTCAGTGTGTCAAACGCTCTAATTTAGGAATATTAAAAATGATTAAAGTTAAATGCAAATGAGATTTAATAATATTTTTTAATTTAAAAAATAAAAATCAAATTTTTTTAGAATATTTAATATGATAAGAAAAGAAATATTCTCGCAGTTCTCATAAGGCGAGGGGAGTGAATCTTCTTGAAAATTCGAATAATCGATCGATCCGTAATGGCCCAATGATTAGGACGAATTAGCCACGCGATGTTATGACAGAATTTCATAATCGCCCATCGTGATTCAAATCCTTCGATTAACTGTAGGAGCGTGAGATTGATTCGTATGGCTCGGCACGCGTCAACTTCCAGTTTCATGTACTGTATAATACTACTACGATTACCACATGGAGACGTGCACCGTCATCGATCATCGGAATCTTCAACCTTCTAATAGTTCACTGATTTTGAAATGATATATCTCGCGATCATTCAAGTTAGGGCATGAATAACTCGGACGTGAAACAAATAAATTTATATGATTTTAGTTTTTTATTATTACAAATAATCTTTCTTATACATATTTTTAATATTCTTTTATATTTTTATTACAATTCCTTCTATGTTTTTCCTTTCTATGTTGAAAATAATATATATTTAATAAAAAAGATGTTAAAGAAAACAGCGAAATAAAAAAAGAATTTATTATTTAAGTTTATAATTTGCTTATTCAACTAGTTTATTTAACAATTGCTATATTACTAATTAAAATAGTTAGAAAGCATTGTGTTTTCAAAAATGTTTTTACTAACATATAATTAGTTAAATATTTTATTTTCTTAGTTTTAGTTATATTTACTATTAATGCAATTATGTAATAATCTTTAAAAAAAAGAAACTTATAACGTTCTAAAGAATTTTAATAAAAGTTATATTTATATACATTTTTAATTATCTTTTAAATTAAAAACAGAGAGAAAGAGAGAGAGAGAGAGAGAGAGAGAGAGAGAGAGAACAAATAA
>NW_012130082.1:1607039-1619240 GCF_000143395.1 Atta cephalotes
TTAAAAGTTTAAAGTTAAAGTTAAAGTTAAAAGTTAAGTTAAAGTAAGTAAGTAAAGAAGTAAGTAAGAAGTAAGAGAGAGAGAGAGAGANAAGAAGAGAGAGAGAGAGAGACAAATATAAAAATTTAATAAATTGCAATATACACTGAAAAATGGATATATTAAAACAAATTTGAACACAGGAAAAAGAATTTTTATTTTCCTTCTTCACATTTTATGTACATACACCAGGTGTTTTTCTGACCCATTTAGTCATAACTACATATTGCCATTAAAAGCAACAAAAATGCGTTTTTTATGTGTAGGTTTCACCATTTGGATGCCACTGTAATAGTTTTTTATTGTAGACTGACGGTTTCCGACACCGAAGATACATATACTCGACTGCGAATGTCTTCGATTTGCCTAAGCAAACGGAAGGGCCATAAACGCGTGCTAGGCCCTTTCGACCCGACATTAGCATCGCTATCAAGGTACCATCAGTCCATGTGATTGCTTAATCCTGCGTAGCACAAACGTGCGCACCGGTCCTGGGAACGAAATTCGAGCTCTCGATTGCCGTTACCCTGCAATAAAAAAAAAAGCCACTCTTGGAATGTTAAAATGATATACGCAATTTTGATACCGTAGCACAATTTAAAAATTGTCACTTCTACAATTTGATAATTATTACAATTATTTTAATTTATAATTACATTAATTATAGTTTGTATACATAAATTAATTTCTTTGGTAAAATTACATTTCAGATGTAATATAATTGCTATCGATAAATTAATTAATTATACTACAATATGTTTTACTGTTTTCTCGTTTTCTTGATAATTATAATAATAAATATAATAATAATCATAATAAATGTAATAAACTGTAATAAATATATAACTGTAATAAATATATAAATTATGGATTATAAATTATGGATTAAAAAATATATAAATTATAGATTTTTATTTTATTTTAATATAAAAAATTATGCAGGATAATAAAGTAAATATTGCCACAGTTTTTTTATTATGTTTTTATTTGACATATCTTAATGATAAATAATGAAGCAGATGTATTTATTATTTACATTTTTAATCTATATGCGAAATCATTTAGTGCATCAATAAAACCTTCGTTATTTTTAAGTAACATAAAAGATACCGTACCGTTAAAAAATCATCTCGTTATGATCTCTGTTGATCTTAGAGGAGGTGCTTTAAATCCTAAGGTTATTTTGAACATTGAGGCGCCGATTGCCCAGTGGAATTTAAAGAGGACTCTTTCACCTTCCAGCAAATATTTGCCAGCAACGTGGCCGAGAAAACTATGGTATGGAGCCCATCGATGTCATTCGAACCAGCCTCAAGCTTGCACCGTCACAAGTGCATTGCAAATATAGGACCTGTCTACACGAAGACATTGATTTTCACAAAAAGATCTAGCCTATATATTCCCAATCTTTTCCGAATATGGATTTTGCCTCGTAGAAAAATTATCTCAAAATTATAATTTGTGTATACACCTGTACTCTTTATTAGATCCTTCAAATTCTTCGTGTATTTTAAACCAAATAAATTTTTAAGAATCAGAAAATGTATCACATAATAAACATACAATTGTTTTACGTAATATTATTTCTATTACTTAATTGTTCAAAAAATTAAATAATTTAATTGAATTTATTAAATGAATTAATTTTTAATTACATTAGTACGTTTGACTTTTAATTTAAAATTTGAATATTTCTGCTTCTATTCGACTGAACAGTTCTTTTGTTTGAAAATTAAATAATTTCATCTTTTGATTATATATAATTGATTATATGAACCAGCAATCGTTTGTTTTAAATTGGTTAAGATATAAGATTAATTAAATAAATAATAATGAAAAAAGACATACTATATTATAGCAATTTAAAAAATACCAATTAAAACAGCTGTCAATTGAGGATTGATTATTTACTTTGTTGGAAAACTTTATCAGTGCTTTAATCATCTTTTTGAAAAGAAAAAAATCTAATTCAATACTGAAAATACTTATTTTGAATATTAAAAGCACTGAACGATAGTACTTTTAATGCTCAGAATAAGTAATTAATCATAATCTTTCAGTATTAAATTTCTGTAAGGGATTAGAATGGTTAGGCGGAGACTGCAGAGAATCGAGGTGCTGATCTATAGGTTACTGGCAGGTGTCCGGAGTAAACTATGCGGATAAATACATATGTATACGCGCATCCGATAATATTTGACTCGAGAGTGAGAGAAAAGGAGGTGTGCCTGGTTTGTTCCTGTCCGTGCTCAAACATAGGACCTTCCACACATGGACCTTGTCTGGCCTTATCTCGATTCTTAAACAAAGGAAATGTCAATGGAAGAGCTACATTTCCTTATCTTTCTCATCGCTATGTGAAAACCGGCTATTCTCAAGCTCGCTTCCGTATTATTTTTTTGATTCATAACCTTGGTTTAAGATTTCCATTCATTGCCGTTCAATTTTGCCATAGCTTTCCGCGTTGAGGCGAGAAACTCGAACACGATTGTTTTCTTAAGATGGTGAGATGATCGAACCCTTAGACCTGTCAAAGAGAATGCGTGTTTAACAGCTTAACTGCTTTAGCCAATTTTCGAGGATACCAATCTTCAGAACGAAGACGACGCTAAATCTATTGTAATGCTTGTCAAATCAAGTGTATTCTATTGAAGCGTTTAATTTGTTAAAATAGCATTTTTTGAAGTAGCAGAATTTATAATGTATTCAAAATGTACATTCAAAGAGTTTATATCTTATAAAGTTTATTTTCTTATATATCTTTTTTTGTGTGTATTTTTATTACTTACCTTTATTTATGTTTGAGTTATACGTGTATCATGGAAGATAAATAATACTATTTAGAGTTTACTCATGCAGTAGTAAAAGAAAATATTTGCATCTTTTTCTAAAATAATTTCCAGCGTACAATAAAAAAATATTTGTGCAATGTATTTCTATATTAGAATGTAACTATTCTTATATCGTTTTCATTTAAATTAAACAATTATTTTGTGTAATATTTTTCGATTTTTTGCTAAAAATTTTTCTAAAAAATAGGGCATATAAATATTTTTTTTATATATATATTGTAAGAAATAAGAAAATCAAAAGAATGTATATATATATATAAAATATATAAATAAATTATCAAAGAAAATATTTATAATATATAAATTAATAAAATTAAATTAAAAGTTGAAGGAATAAAAAATTATCTTAACGTAAGTTAAGCTAATATTAAATTAACTTAAGTTAAAAAAAATTAATTTTGAAAAAAATTAGATAAAAAAATGTCCTAATTTTTCTTAAAATGAGATTAAATTACCACAATACAGATTATTAAGTAAATTAAATTTTTAATTTTTTATTCATATGTGATATAAGTATATAACACATAACGATATAACACATAACTATATAAGTTACATAATTTTAAAAAAACAGCCAGCACATAGAGAAGATACAAAATCAGTGATTACTTTTTTTAATAAGTCTTAAGCTTAGATAAGAATGTAAGAAGAATATTTGACTATAATTGATCAATTTCTTATGACTTAAGTCTTAAAACCTTGTAGATCCGGATTAAGGTTTATGGCAAAACCGCATAAACCAATCAGAAGGCTGTAGCATCTTAAGAAATTACTTAAGATGGTTTTAAAATATAAATAGATTACGAATATACGCCTTTAATTTTATTATATCTTATTATTTTTCTAAGATATTTGAAAGAGATAAAAAAATTTTTTAACTTGAAAATAAAGTTAAAAAGTTAACGTTTAAAAGTAAATACTTAGTTAAGTTAAAATTTAATGCATTTAAAATTAACTAAGTTAAAAGTTAAAATTATTAACTTTTTAACTTTTAATTAGTTATTATCCAAGCCTATGTATACCTATATATATTGTATACCTTATATTATATATATTTTTAACTGTATAAACTTCTTTACAATAACTTGATTACAATGAAAATTATTCTTTTTGATTATCACTTATCAGTATGATACTACCATCTACTGGAGTTATTGATAATTTAATAGGTGAAGCCTGGTATAGCTAAAATGCGAATAAAAACATGATAGAAAAACAAAAATGTAAATTAATATCTAAATATCATAATAAATAAAGAATAATTTTTAATGAATGTAAAAATTTACACATGAAAGCAAATTAATTTCATATATCTAGAACAACTGAACATTACTGTGCAGGAATCTGCTATATCGATATATCAAAAATTCTCAAATGGGTAAGTTATCAACATCCAGTTACTGTGATACGAGAAATTTATATTACAGATTGAAAATTCTTATCTCAAATACAGGAAAAAGCAATGTTAACTGTTGGTCATACTTTATATAATACATAATCAATGTGTAAGATGCACAACATAATGTGGATTATTTTTTAGATTGTTTATATCTATAAAATAATTATACATATATGGAGAATATGTATACACGTAATTTACAATTTTTTAAATATTTATTGTGTACTAAATTTATATTTTCTTTTAGTTTAAAATTTGTTCTTTTATATATGTAATTAATAGCAGGTATATACGTTATATATATAATATAAGATTCATAGAAATAAAGAATATTATAGATGTCAATAAGTATTCAACGAGTAAGAAGTTAGTAGCATGTCAGTCATTTAGCAATCAATATGATCAGTATATTGCAGCAAATTGGTTTGACTGCGATCGCATTAAACCATGTCCTATGGCAGAATCTGTATTGAGGCAATTTCATGACAGAAATCGAACAAATCAGCTAGATACAGGCTTATTAGAATATATAGTTTAAGATTGATGACAGCAATCTGTTGTGTAAATCTATAATAAAGCGAAATGAAAATTAAATCATATTAAATTAATATTAATTTATTCAATTTTTTTTTCTATTAATTCCTTACTTTTTTTTTGATTATAGCAATATAGTTTTTAAAGAAACTTTTTTAAAAGTTTTTAGTTTACTATTTTAGAATTCCTTTTGATGCTGGTAATTGGGAACAGTGAAATTAATTCATAAATAAAGCATAGGTCAACTATTTATAATCATGCATTGGATCGATGTAATCTACAACTTTCATCATTTTCTTCACAATGAGACATTTACGAAGAGCATTTGAGTGAATCTGAATTAGTTTTCATAATAGGCTCATTTCTTGATGGACATCTAGTAATAACCAATTCGATCTTAAACGTTCTTCGCGAGGATTATCAGGTCAGGATATTCAAGTCAGGAACTGAAGAACGATTTGCATTATAGGAAGTAGAATTTTCTATCTTTCAACCCTAACTTTTGAAAGCAGCTTTAAGTCAAATTTTCGTTATCCTATATCGTACTAGATATATAATATACTTTTCTATTAGAAGAATTGTTTTTGTCAGAATTAACTTTCTTTATTTTCTTTATTTTTGAGATTAGAGAAGTTTACTCATATAAAAAAGTATTCAACGAAAAAGAGAAAACTCCTTATAATCCAATAATACAAAACATTTGTACCAATTTTTTACATTACCGTCACCTTGAGCAATAGTTTGAAGTATAATAAACGTAATTTATTATTTATTACGTAAATATTTAACATTATTGTTACCTTAATAATATAAAGAATTATTTATTTAGCATAGTTGAGATAATTAAAACTAATTTTTTAAATATAATGTTTTAATATAATTTTAAAATATAATATTTTAAATTTATATTTGGTAATATGCTATTACAAATAATTTATTAATATGCATTTTAACACAGAGAAATATTAAAACTATTATTTCATATAACTTTTTGATGTATCCATATATTTTTAAACAGATATTTTTATATAAACAGATTCCATATTTTTAATATAATTAATATATTTATAATATAATTTTTTTAATTTGCTTACAATCGTAAACAGTCTATTAAACGTCTATTAAACTTCAACAAAAAAGATTAATGCAATTAACTTTTAGTCGGTAGTTTGTATTCTTTTTCGAGGCAATGAACGACCTTCAGATATCTCCCTGCCGTGCTAGTGTCCTATCGAGCCATCCCTAAACATAGACTTTAAAGGTAATTTTTATCTGTACTGTTTGAATACTTTATGATGTAAATAGATAGATCTGTATGCACATAGGAAAACAATTTGAATTTTGACAGTAAGAAACCTTCAAAATTGTGTATTGTTTTTAGAATATAACCGCCATTTGGAGAGACCATTTACAGCTGAATCAGCATTCAATAGCTAAAATCAATATTCATAAGAAGAAAAAAAATTGATCTTGAAAGAAAAATGTTTTCTCTGCGTGTATAATATAAAAGTAATTATTAATAATGCCCCTAATCTCTTTATTAATAAACATTACATGAAATTACAAGAGAGAATAATAATAACGTTATTATAAATATTTAAATGTTTAGCAGGAAAATGTAAAATATTGAATTTTAAATTTATGTAATATGACATTAAATATTAATAAATATAATGAAAATGATATATAATTTTTATAATAAATATAATATAATCACAGATTAAATAAAGAAATTAAATATTTCAATAATAAAAAATAATAAAATAACTAAATTGAAAAAAAAAAGAGAAATGAAAGATATTAAAGATAAATAAGATTTCTTTAATTTTGAAGTTTATGTATTTTATGTTTAAGCATCTCATTAATTTTCCGTACTATGTATGAAAGCATTTATATTTTACGCGTATGCGACTGCTGTAGCTGTATTAATCGGTCATTCACTGCTTGGTCAACTTGTGTCCCACGAACTTATCTAATCGTTTACCTTCTTCATCTAACCGTATCAATGACAATTATCGACCTGTCAAGAAAATCTCAATGGATTTAAGCAGGTAGATGGAACAATAAATCAACGGGACTTTGGAGGCGGCAGATCACCGATGGACGCTAACGTTAAGAGACGGCGGAGCTGGTCGAACGAACGAGGAGGAGTGTCGTCCACGTGGATCAATACCGAAGAGCGTGCAGGCGCCTCCACCTTTTGCGAGAAGCAGTACTCTCGCGTCGCGGACACGCGCCGCACGCTCTCCACCGTCGATCCTTCGTGCAAAGGCCCGAAGGTTGGCACGGGGTCGCCGTCGTTATTCGCCGGCGTTCTCCTTCATCCTCATCTTGAGGAAGGATGCGAGTCACCTGCCGACCGGGAAAGAAGGATCGTTAAATCTCGTGCGCGACGTGCCTTACCCGTTCCCGCTTGCCTGATGCACTTTTCTTTCATCGTTCCGTGACACATCCGGATATACACGAGAGGTACTCTTCCATTTGCCCGCTTCCGTGTGGAAAAATCTCGTGTGTATTATCTTTGATGGAAAATCTCGCGTCTCACTTTTCTTGTATATTATATTTTTACATTTTATTCCCATCTCTTCTCCCCATCTCTGATATGTATTTACTTGGTATATCGCATTAACAATAAATTTGTTTAGTTTTGTTTAGTTATTTACAAATAAGCATAAACATGAAGTTTTTTGTTTTACGGCTAATGATTTGATTTTAGAAAAAGATAAAGAAATAGTTATATTTCCGATAATTTCAACAACTTATCAAGCCATTGAATATAAATGAATTAGATTTCTTCACATCACAAATGCAAAAGTTGTTTTTATCTCATTGCGCTCCACTTCTTAGAGATATTCTTCTTTCTTTTATAATAATTAATCGATAATGAACAAAAAATTAATCTATTGCATTTTCTTTATTCGTACAAAATATATCTTTATAATGTATATTTTATTTAATAATTATATAATATTTAAATACATATTTATTTAATAAATATTATATGCATATTTTATTTTATATATTTAATTCTTTTTGGTATTTTTATTATATTAGAAAATTTAATAATTTTGATTTACAAAAATATCTCTTCTTTAGTGTACCTTTAGATACAGGTACCTAATATATTTGTAAATATTTTTCATGGATCAATTAAAGCAGATAAGAGAAAGTAAATATTATCATTATAATAATTTATAATAATAGAGGAAATATTATTGCTTTTTGTCATTTTTTTGGATACAGGTAGAATTCTTATACTTTCTAGCTCTAATATTTTTCATTATTAATTTTTCTCATTATTTGATTCTCTCATTTGCTATCATATAATTCGATTGAATATGAAATCCGTGATCTTTATACTGTCATATTTCAAATAATTTTTATAATGTCTGTTGTGCACTTATTCGATGATACTTTATATCATCACAATCATTTATCAGTACAATCATTATATAATAGTATAATCATTTGTTTAGAAATAATCTAATTCAATTTCGAATTTTATCGTTATTTTGAGAGAAGCGATAAGATGTATTTAAAATTTTTTCCAAAAAAAGATTTATATCTCTTTTTCTAAGAACCACGTTTTCTGCGCGTTACATTGTTATTAAGTTGTCGGATGATACGTGCACAGCATTAACGATACACTTCAATGAGGCTGAATATTTTCAATATCCCTAATTAAAAAGAGCAAGACAAAAGAAATATTCTTTTGATACTTGAAGTGATTTTAAGCAAGAAAGTTTTTAAAACTTTATTATATCTTGTTATATAATTAAGATTGCATAAACTGTCTTAGAAATTATTTTTTTGAATTTGAAAAATTAAATAATTTTAAGAAAAAACTTTGAGATTCTCTTTTGTGAATAAATGAGAAGATCATATAAAGAATATAATCGAAAAAGATATAATGAAACATTTTTACATATTCAAAGTTTAACGTTTCTACAATTTTATTACGTTTTGCACAATTTTTGCCTTTAAGCGCTGAAAGTTTTGGAATAAAAATAAAAATAAGATAGAAGAAAAATTCTAGACAAAAATAATACACGGATATAAGTATTACGAACACACGTTTGTGAATATAAAACAAAATATTGTAGCATCGTTGAATACGTACATCTTGACAACTTGACATTATCGACATCTGATTTCATTGTTGTTATTGTGTTAATTTTCGAAAAATTTATCACGTACATATCTTTGTCATCGTACTTCAAATTGACGTCTTATTTTACTGATCTGTCACGCAGCCGGACATGAAAATAATTTACCAAGTTGTATTGTGTTCTCTATTTGTCACGCCGCGTTCCAGCATGAAGCAGCTGTGCACGCGACTTACTAAGAGTGCACTAAACTTTCCTAGTGATAAGTACTGCTGAACTCGTTACAGACGAGATTTTTTTGCTTATCACTTAGTACGCGATTTTAAATGCCGTACGTTTTAACTCTTTTGTACGATTTTACTTTGTACTTATTTTACTTTGTATGTATTTTATTTTTTTAATTCTTTTGTTAAGATTACACGATGGTTACGATGTTGACAAAAAGGAAAAAAAAGTACAAAGGAAAAACAGAGAATGTTTGAAATCTTCACATATATTTTATGAATATTGTAAATAAATTTATTTTTGTATTTCTTCAGAAGCCAATAGATTGAAATTCAGTGTTGACAGATTTTCTTTTTTGCAAACAATTATCACAGACTTCTAACAGAAAAAAAGGCTATTCTTAATTACTGCGTATCATTATGCGTATTCTTAATTGCCCGTTTTTTATTTTATATTTTTTTTGTTATAAACTATAAGCTTTTTACAAACATAAAGGACACTTGTAATATTTGAATGATATGAACGATTTAAATATTGATACATTATTACATTTAAATATCTTTAATCTTCTAAATATCTCTATAGACAAGTATCGATACGAAATTAAGTTTGATTTATGCTACAAATACACATAATTTTTTT
The DNA here is from genome assembly GCF_000143395.1 of Atta cephalotes. Lineage (NCBI taxonomy): Eukaryota > Metazoa > Arthropoda > Insecta > Hymenoptera > Formicidae > Atta > Atta cephalotes. The sequence goes on from NW_012130082.1 coordinate 1,616,837, forward strand.
ATTTATGTTTGTACGTACATGTATACACAGAAAAAAGACTATTCTTAAATCAATCATAATATATACTTAAATCAATCATAACATATGTAAAATATTGTAATCTTGTCTCAAAGATAGTTTTGATTTGATTAAATTTGTTTTGATGCAAGCATTATTATTTTGCATTCAAGACTTATTCAATTAAAAATTTCTTATATCAATACAAATTCAATCAAATTACGACTAAAATTTTTAAAGCAAGGATACAATATTTTTGCTTATATATGAATATATTATAATTGATTCAAGAATAGTTTTTCTGTGTATACATGCACGTGTACAAACATAAATAAAAAATTATGTGTGTATTTGTGTATAGTATTATAAATTAAGCTTAACATCGTATCGACACTTGTCTATAATAAGATTAAAGATATTTAAATGTAATAATGTATCAATGCTTTAATCGTTCATATCATTCAAATATTACAAGTGTCATTTATAATTTTTGTAAAAAGCTTATAGTTTATAACAAATAAAAATATAAAATAAAAAACGGGCAATTAAGAACCTTGATACGCAATAATTGGTATGTAATAAATCAGTAGATACAATCGAAATATATTTGTATGATTTGCGTACCAATTATTGCGTATCAAGGCTCTTAATTGCCCGGTTTTTATTTTATATTTTTATTTGTTGTTAATATTTCAAAAGCCAATTTAAATTAATCTTTTATTATAATTTATAATGATGAAAAAGTGATTAACTTAAGTTCTGTGATTAATTAATAATAAAAAGAATAAGCAATCTGTATTAGTGTAAAGGATAGCAAAATTATTGATAACAAGGAGTTATTATTTTTATTTGATAGCTTAAGTGCATCAATATTATCTCTCATTTTCTGCTAGCATTAGAGTTAGAGTATCGGTTCTAAGAACAATCTATAAAAATTTAGTGCGTCAAAAAAATATATGACAATACAATTTAAATTACTAAATAAAAATTTATAAGTAAGTTTATTTATAAAATACAGAATGTCAAAATTGAACAAAATTTCTAGGCCAAACCATCTATATTTTCCAATTATCGGGTTACATCGCAAGCATCTTTAGACAGAAACTGAAGCGAAAGTCATTGTTGCGCTCGGTGACAGGGCGAAGGGCGGTTCGCGTTCGATCGTTCCGCTCGTGGTAGTTGCGAGCGATAGGGCGGAGGTAGTGAAGGTTGCATGAATTTGTAACGATGGCTTTTTATAGGCGGCATTTATCCTTGCAATTCGCCGTCGCCAGGTCAAGGCGACACGACGTTAAACTCTGGTGAATCGACGGTTCGCATGTTTAAAATTTATCATCTTTTAATTCCATTCAAAGTCTCGTTATTCTCCCAAGAGATCGCTATCGACTTTATTGTAGGAATTAGCTTCAATAAATTTAACTTTTTATAATTGTACATTTCCTTTTTATAATTGTACATTTCCTTTCTTACAAAATTGATAACTTTATATTAGATTGAACAAAATTTAATACTAGATTGAAGATAATCTCAGATTGAATTATATTTTTTAATTCTAATAAATTTAATTTTAGAGAAGTTTCTCTGCATAATTTTTTTGAGAGTACAAATACAGCATTTTTATAAATAATTCTACATTTGATTCTCTCTTATATTTCTCCTTTAATCAAGAAAGAAACAAGCATTTAAAACAACAAGACATGCTCTCTAATTTTCCTTCATCTTCCAACATAAATGGACAACATTGGATCTTTTCCAACATAAAAAATTTTTTAAATATCGCGCACGTGATAAAATATTTTAATAAGAGAACAACTTAAAACTTCCATTGTTGATTGAAATCCAGTTGTCGATACGAAGTGTGATGTTTTTCTTTTTTTCTTTTCTATAGTTATGCCAGCTGTTTGATAGAACGTGATCGATTCGGAGGAAAGGAAGTTACAATTAGGGTGCACTCAAGACTGCTAGTAATTCAGGAGGTAAGTCCGCACATATCTATATTAAATAAAAAATAAATATATTTACTTTTAATAAAGACTGTTTGCAAAAAGTATTTTGAATACTATAAATGCGAATGTCGCTAATTAAATCGCGTATATGAAGTGAATATGTTTAACAACATTTGATATTGAGCTTATAATATTTTAAACTTTTTGCAACAATAAGTCATGAATTGATCGATGTTAAGTACACATTTCAATACTTATTGAATAATATAACGATAAATAAAGCTTTTCTAATAATAATACAAATGAATCATTNTATATATATATATATATATATATATATATATATATATATATATATATATATATATATATATATATATATATATATAATATATACATANANACTATATATAGTATAGTAGTAGTAGTACTAGTTACGTATATATATATATATATATATA
>NW_012130082.1:1619260-1623394 GCF_000143395.1 Atta cephalotes
TATATATAATATATAATAATAATAATAATAATAATAACTTAATAATAATAATATAATATAACTATATACTTATTACTATATATATATATAGAGAAGATGATTCATTTGTATTATTATTAGAAATCTACTATTATTAGAGCTTAATCTGTTTATAATTAAATTTAAAAAATGCTACAGCCACAAGTAGAACGCCATTAGATGGATACAGTGGAGTTTTATTTCTCGTGAGTAAAATCATTTACAAACAATTAATTTCGAATCCATTGCATTAATTCATAAAAAATTTAGTAAGAAAAACCCCTAAAGTAATGATCATCTGTGCTATCTAGGTAAGTATATTATCACATAATTATTATAAACTATTAATTTATTATCGATTTAACCATAATAGTTATCAAAGTAATAGTATTCGAAATATCGCAATAGTTTTTATTTTTTTAAATTAGCTTCATGAAAACAATTAGTTAGCCACTAAACAACATTAAAAAGTATGTTGATGTTCTACTTTTAGACCTATTATTTAATACAATAAAAATTGGATAATTTAAATATAAAAAAATATATGAGAAATACGATATTAGACCAGAGTCTATATTCAAATTGAGCTCAGACTAGATTCTATGCAGCATTTGATTTGAAGTATATATCTTTGAGAATTCAATTGAGAGGGTCTATCATATAATAGAATAGATATGAAATCGTCGCAATCAATTTAATCTGTTAGTATCATGTTACAAAATTTGCATTACTTTAGATACGTAAGAATGTATAAAACAGGTATGGTAATTAGAGTGCAATAATAAATTAATAATAAATTAGTTTAATAATAAAAATATAAAAATAATAAATAAATTAGACATTTCTGCTATCTTTTTGAACATTTTTTAGCGTATTAATTTAAATAAACAAATATTTGCTATTAAGCATGTGAATTTATATATTTTAGCCTAGTTATATGTAAAAACAGAATAAATAATTTGTATCGCGATATTTTTTATTATTATGTAGAAAAAGAGAGGAAGGATACATTCACTGATTCATAGATTATTCAAAACGAGAATATTCCTGAATAAATGATGCGTGATATAGAGTTGTTCGGAATATGTTATGAGTCACGTATACCAGTTATCGAAAGATTCCACCGGTTTTAACTGATCGACTTACGTGTCATTATAATGGGGCTGACAGTCGAACATTATCATCTCATCGCGTGCTTGTACGAGATATATTAAATTGGACTCATGTACATTTGATTTAACATACGCTGGTCCTGTCTAATTTACTAGACAACAAGGACGAATCGAGAGATAACGAGGAAAATGATGAGACGTCGGTGACAGGATACTATTTACGAGTCTTTAGTGCGTACTGATTGGCTCTAAAAAGACTCACGGTACCTAAACAGACGTTAATTGAGAGCGGTTTAACGCAAGGGGAGCTGTAAAGAATGAAAACTCACTTCGTGTAGTAACTCGTTGCGTAAGCCATGGTAGATAAATATTTAAGAATTAATTAATTTCCTTTTAATAGAATTTTATAAGTAATTTAATTATTTTCAATGTGTTTTTTAATACATTGAAAAATTTTCTTGAGTTAAGTGCTGGTTACGGATAGTTAAATCTGGCTTTTAGTTGATCTGACCTAATAAAGCTCTTTCACTAAGAAACTTATTGGGAACATATTAATATTAAAAATTAAAATTTTAAGATGAGATTAAGTTTCGATTTAACTGTGAAAATGAATTACTTTTCGATTTGAAATTCTCTTTAATAAGAATATCTTATATAACATATTATTAAATATTTTGTCAAATAATACAAAAATACTCTATATTTATAATTACAGATTTCTTTCCTCATTTTCCAAATGCGCAAATATAACGCCATTAAATGTGATGCAAATGGTATGACGCAAAATGCGACTGTTTCTTTGGATGAAAAAATCAGAAGAAAAATCGCGTATTGTATGTATTTAATAGTTAGAAAGATACGAACGTAACTGAAACACATTGTATACCGCGACAATGCTGCAAAAGTTTGCATTATTCAGATTCTCTGCTAGACTGCGTGTCGTGTCTCTCATCAAGCAACAGTGATAACAAATCGTTTCTTCAATTGATAGGCATAACTGTCTTCCATAATCTGATAACGAAACTCGTGATAATACGCAATATTATCACGCTTTGAGTATTTTTTTTCATTTTTATCTAGCGTGTGAAAATGCGTTCAAATTAGTATTAACTCGCTGTCTCTGGTTCTCAGCGGATTTCACCGCCGGTCGTCGTCGTAAAAATGCGATCACGCTTACGCTGTAGAGATTTAGAGATTTACATTTGTATTGTAAATAAGCGATTGCATAACAATGAGGAAAAAAATTGAATAAACTCTTTTGAAAATGCCAAAAGATTCTTTAATCGATTTAATATCGGTTTTATCATGATAACATGCATACATTAATTTAATTTTCTAAATAGAGGGCACGTATTATTTGGATTCGTTTGACATCGTTGCATTTTTATATTTTCAATCAGAATTCAATTCTGGGTACGTATATTATCGAACTGTTCGGAATGGATACCAAGTGAAATTATTTTGATTTCCTCAGAAAATAATAGAAATAAAAAAACAAAAATAGAAATCTAGGGAATAATTGAACAATTTCGATCAAAATCCATTCTGAACAGTTCTATAATACGTTCCCAGAATTTTGATTGGAGATCATAAAAAATGCAAAAATGCAATAAAATGAATGGAAAGATTGTATCTTTGTTATTATATTGAGGATATTTGTTAATTATGTTATTTGAGACTATGTTAATTATTATATGAATACATATTCAATGACGTAATAAATAAAATGTATTTCTTTCAAGAATTTTTTCTAAGCATTCTTCATAACAGTTCAATTGTACAGGTATTAAAAAGTAATTCAATAGTTAATGATTAGTTAATTAAGCTCATAAATACGTAGCACATACAAATTTCTGGATATATAACGCACAGTTAAACAAATTGATTATACTCTCCTGAGAGTGTGATCATAAATGTAATATATGCAATATTCATTCGCGTAATTAATTAATTATTTATGATATATGCGCTACTTGTCACTCCACATGCGCTAAAGCGGTAACCAAGATTCTATTGGGATCAATTGTTTGAACAGTATTACTGTATAGAATTATTTCCTAACAGGCTACGTTTATTCTCAACAATGGCCATTACATTTGAGCAAAACTCCTATTAGAGTTTCAATAGACTCGCAAATAAAGGAAGTAATATTGATTTTATTACATTCCTAATAATTAAATAATTATTGTGCAAAATTATTTTAATGTCTTTAAAATTTTCATTATAACGAAATAGATATGCAACACTAATATTAACAAAATTAATACTTATTATTATTAATTATAAGTATAAAATAAAATTTAAAGATTGATATATTATCGAAACAAAGAATTTGTACAAGTTGAAAACAATAAGCACAAAGCATATTTCTAATACGACATATCATAGTATGCAAATCTCTTCCGAACTAATCATAAATGCCACTATTGTGCCCACGTATATGCTTGTATAAGGCAATCCCGCATTCGCATCTGTACGTCAAACCTATTATTACAAAAGTGTATTATAATGATTTCCAATGGAATAACACTAGCTATCTATAAATAATTCGTATAATCAAGACGTATATTTAGTGTATGTGCGCGCACGCAATAAGAGATGATGAGTGTAATCGACATACGATGGATGATCTGATTATACTTTGAATCATTTCTGCGCACAAATGACTTATTTTCTCAAACAAGAAAACATTATCACTTTTATCACGTAATTATCGCATTATTTGCTCAATATCATATAAAAAGTTTTTTTTACAAATGCCATTGAATTACTTTATCTCTTATCTTACTATATTATTATTTTTTCAAGATTTATATTTGATAAATTGTGTGTGTGTGTGTGTGTGTGTGTGTGTGTGTGTGTGTGTGTGTGTGTGTGTGTGTGTGTGTGTGTGTGTGTCTACTACTATTATATATATATATATATATATATATATTATAATAATAATAATAATTAGTAAATAATAATAATAATATAATAATAAATAAAGTAAACGTAAACGACG
>NW_012130082.1:1623414-1632401 GCF_000143395.1 Atta cephalotes
TTATTTAGTTCTACTAATACTATATAAATTTTAAAGTTTTAAATTAATACTACTATATTAATTATTTTACTTATTACTTATTTATTTATATTTTATATATTAGTTATATATGTGTGTGTGTGTGTGTGTGTGTGTGTGTGTGTGTGTGTGTGTGTGTGTGTGTGTGTGTGTATGTGTGTGTGTCTCCAAATTATCATGTATATAATACTAATAATTTCAAAATTATATAAACATTTTTATAATAATATAAAAAGTCAGTAAATGTAAAATAAATACGAAAGCCGGAGAGTTATCAACAGTCACTGTTCAATCAAATAGATCCGTCTTATGTGGAAAGCCAGAACTAAGCTTGGTGTGTTACAACGATCGAAATGTTTACATACCGTGAAACAATATTATCCACTTTACGTTGTTTAATTTCAAAGCAATGGTAATTGAATAGGATCATTAAGAATTTGACAAAAAGAATATCTTTTTAAATATCACGTATATATTCCATTCAGCTTTATTATTTGTTCGCTATTTATCTCTATTCGAATATTGATACTTAACATCCTGTAATATGTGACAGCAAATTAAAAAATCGACTTCGTAGATTGTGAATTGATTCAACATTAAATTCCGAGAAATTCAGGACATATCATCATATCGATGCCTTTATACACCTTCACTAGTAGAAGCTTCATTTTTTCTATATCCATCTATGGGAAATCTCGATAAGAGCGTACTACAATGACATATAACTTCTTTGAAATTGCGGACTAGCTCTTTGGACCTGACATCATTTATTCGACGATTGCCACACGCATCGTCGCCGATTTCGAAATGACAGAATAATACCCCTTCCTGACAGTCTGACCGGATTCCCAAGTATATCTCGGCACTATCTGGGCGGAGTTTCCTTATCAAAATCACTGGATAACTGTCTCCACGCTGCTGCCAGCCACAGACTGGTTGTTGCGAGTGGCCGATTGCTCGTCTCCGGCACCGAGGAGTGTACGTTCGGAAGCTATCATCTGGCTGTCAGCCGATGGTAAACAGTTCTCCGGTATACACCGCGGTGCGCAGACGTCCGTACGTACGTAGTGCAACGTATGTACGTATGCATACGCGTGTATATGTGGGTGAGCCTATAGAGAAAGAGAGAGAGAGAGAGAGAGAGAGAGAGAGAGAGAAATAATTGAATACACATTCTCTGTCCATGCGCGCTTTATTTACTCGTGAAGCGGGGTGATTCTGACATGAGGACTATCTGACATTGCAGCCAAAAGCACATTTACTATCGTGCTTGTCATCGCGGTGACGGATCTCTTCAGGTGCAATCACCGATGGAGCTCCGAAGAGATATGCAATTGGACAAGTAGGGTTTTTATAAACAGTGTGTAATTAATCTGTTAATTTGAAGATTACATTCTCTCGTTTAAATTATATTTTATTACTTATTCATTTTGTATAATAAATGGTAACCAACGATAGCAATAGCGCTTGTTGCCGAATTGTTTATAGTAATATACTAATTAAAATTATTTTCATCTGATAACAAATTCTGTTGTATGAGTAACATATAGCTATTCAGATTATATGAATAGCCGCCATAATGATTAAGACTGAACTATTCTAAGTCGACTCTGCAAGCTGAGAAAGCAACAGATGTTGGTATAAAATTTGCGCTCGCCTCTCTATCATATTAAATCGATTTGTTTTTTTAATCTTCGATGCATTTGATATCGACGGATGATTACTGTAAAAACAGAAGATTGAAACGTGCTATCAATAATAATAACAAGTAAAGTGTGTTAATTAATTTCGGTATGTTTTGATATTCAATAAAATTTAATAATAGAAAGATTTTTTTAATTTAAAGAAAAAATACATTGATATTTAACACACATTTATTAACACACATGTTTGTTTAAAAATATTGTTATCATATTACGGAAAAAGTAATTTAAATTTTTTTAAATTACAATTTAATAAAATTTCTATTTAAAATGTTAAGAAAATTTTATTTGTGGCGCAACAGAAAAGTATTTTAATTGGTATTATGCTCATTCTAATACTGAATATAATACTAATAAATGTGATATTTTAGGAAAGTTTATTCAATAAAATATTTGTGTTAGACATACAAATTTGAACCAAGTTATTCAAAATTGACACCCAAGACACGTCTGATGACTAAAAATTGAACAATCAACCAACTTATAATTGATTGTATTAATCATGCAATCATGCATTGCACGAAACATGTTTAATTCCAGTGTCTTATATCCTTGAATTAGATTCACCTTGCAACATGAAACGTGAACAGAGTTAACCAACCGTTTAAACAAATTTTTTTTTCATGCTTATGTACACTGCAATGCGTTTGCAAAAATCATGGAGGAATAATTATTTCACAATATCTAACCGTTGATCATGTGCTGACCCGCACTTTGACCCAAGTAACGTCACGACACATGGATTTTCTTATCAATGTTATATGTGCTCGATTCTACATATAATGATTATCGTTATCGGGACAGCGAAAAAAATCGGGACCTGAAAAAAATGTCAGCTCGTTGAGACAGAATTGATAATCGATGTGCGACATGCAAATTTATCCAATTTCAATTGCATTTGTAAGTTATATATCATGCAGTATGCAGAAAAATATCCGGAAACAAATATCGGCGGTATTGTGCAATAATTTCTACTTATACTAAGAATCGCGTGCGCGAGAAATATATAAATTTTTATAAATCCTAGTAAATATAATAATATTATCAATTGCATTTGTAAGTTATCTATATATCATGCAGTATGCAGAAAAATATCCGGAAACAAATATCGGCGATATTGTGCAATAATTTCTACTTATACTAAGAATCGCGTGCGCGAGAAATATATAAATTTTTATAAATCCTAGTAAATATAATAATATTATCTAAAAAAATGTACGTAAAAATAAATAAGCACACAAGGAAAAAATAAGTATATTTTATAAAAAATTATTTTTAAAAAACATTATGAACATTAGATAAAAAAATTAATTTATAAGAAAATAAATCGTAAAATCACGGAAAATATTGTATACTTTGTTATTGTTATGAAAGAGAACATAATTAGAAAGACAATTAGAATTTTAGAAAACAATACAAACGGCAAATATTACAAACTATAAATGTTTCTTCATTAGAATATAATATGATTTAAAATATAATATGATTCTTTATAAAAATATAATGATTTAGCATAAAATTTACATACTGACGCAATTTAAGAGTTATTTTAGAGTAATTCTTTTAGAAAGTTATTTTAAAAAAGAAAAAGAACTTGGTTGTTAGAAAGTAACAGTTTATTCAGGGATAATTAACCTTTGACCTCTCTTATGTTAAAGGTGCATAAAATTCTTATTGGTATTTAGAGTGATAATCGATTGCTTTTTTCACTCGTTCTTCTTTCACCGACGCGATCTTTATTTTGCAACTTTTCTCTCAAGATAGGATAACATTTTTCTCCATCTATGTGCTGCTTTATAAAATTGCTTTGGACAAGTTTGCATCTCCCATGTAAATGATTTACGTAATACGAAATAATGTAAAAATTCATAAATTACGCCAACGCGTTTTGATGTTTAATGCTTACTGATCAGCGAATTTCTTATTGATGCGTGCATTGTAATTTTGCTGTTGAAAATAAAAAATTATTTAATCTTAACTTAAAGATGTGTGTAGTGGACTTTCTGAGACATACAAAAAAAATTAATATTTAAAAAAAATTAATATTTTTTTGTAAAAAAATTGTCAATTTGTCTCGAAAAATTTATTAAGTCTTTAAGTTAAAATTAATATTTTATTTTTATCAGTGTATGAATTATAAAAACGCATGTCTTAAAAAAATAATTAAAGAAAAACATATATTATAATACATAAAATAATTCCAGAAATTATAACATTATAATATTTTACATATAAAAATTATAAAATTTTACTTTGCAACAGTGATTTGTAAATTTTGTAGAAAGTTTCTATTTATATTTATTATAATATATTATGTATTATTACGCACGTGAACTTTGACATGCAATACTCTAGATCATCTTTATTATAAAAGTTATAAAATTATAAGATTTCGATCACACCTTTTATATTAGCATTATTCAAAATTAGCACAATGTGTCAAATCAGTCTCTCCCAATATTCTCTCTACATATGTAAACATCCGTCTTTCTTTCTCGGAAAATGCAATGATTATTTAAGATTAGGCGCTTTATGTTTGCTAAGTTTGCCTTATTTTAATCGAAGCTATGTCAGTGTAAAAATAATTTTTACATGATAGGAACGTATAATAAAGATAAGAAAATCACATTAAATATTTAAAGAATAACATAGTGGAAACCTCTAATAAATCAATTCGTTGTTTTCGGTACTTACAATTAGTACTATTTTTTAAAGCTGTAATATGAATCAATCTTAAATATGTCATTCTGTTCCTTGTGATTCGTATTAATAAAAATAATTAACAATATTCGCTAATAAAACTGATGTTATCATTAGTCTTGTGAGATTTATTAAGTACTATTTACATTTTACAAGTGTGAAATTACGTGCTGATAGATAAAATCTTGTTAAGAATCTTGTTAAGAAGTGATGATTACGGTGATGATTATCATTTCATTGAGTCATGACTATTAATCTTATCTGTCATATATTATTTTTATCGTCGTTCTAATTTTCGCGCTGTTTTCGCTTCAATTCTCAAATCTAAAAATAAATAACATTAATACACGTATACATATTTGCGAGATAGTATTATTTATGGAGTTTATATTCATTTTTTATGAATTCCGTCACGTAAAAATTATTGAGTTAATTAGTACGTTGACATGTCGCTTCTATTCAAGAAAGTATAATTATTAAATATTAGGTTAAATTCACATTATCATTAGTTTAAATTTTATTATTAATTACATTGTATAAATAACGTATCTATCAACTGAGAGACTTAATAATTATTTAAGTATAATATTTTATGTAAATAATATATATATCAAAACTCGATTATAACTGCGATAGTAAATTCTTTAACAACATAAGATTATCTTATTGAAATAAGAGATATAAAATGAATATCTCTCATCCATTCTCACATTATGAATTAAATTGAAAAAATAGTATTTTAATGAAATTATTATTATATATAATAAATTATAAAAATTTAATTTCTTAAAAATAAAACTGAAAAAAAACATTGATGCAAATATTCATAAAAAATTGCAACTCATCGAAGTTATATTAAAATGAGATTAGTTATATTAAAAAATTATTGCTATATCATATTATAATCAAATTCAATAAATTTAAATAAATTTTAAACAATATTTTAATTTTCTTGAATTAAAATTCAACGTAATTATTTTTTATGTAATTTTCCTTTCTTCGAAAATATTTATGCGAATATTCAATAAATGATTCGTTTCGAACACTTCTCTAGAAACCTCTATCGCGAGGCGAAGACGAGTATTTAATTGTCTATTTAATGATGAGACAAGTTGCATTTTTGATTTTTATATCAATGTTGTATTTTTGATTTTTATATCAATAAAATATCTAAGTAGAGAGCTTTTCATACTGTTGAAGCTTTTTCAAACTTTTATTCATTAATCTTCATTAGCGAGAAATGAAAAATGCATCTTCGATGCGATACATTTGCAAATTGAGACCACTCATGTGTCGAACACTCGTTTCATGAAATTGTCGAATATTCGAAAAGATGCACAAACAAAACAAAATGCAAAAATGAAGTGTTAACAGAAAATATAAAATACAAGTACTTGAAAATTTATCTTTCGTGATCTGTAATTAATATATTGAAAATATGTATAAAACCAAGGCATTTTTAACAAAAACATTTCTTTTAAATTAAATACATATTTTAATAAATTTTTTAATATTTATTCTTTTGTTACATCGATATTTGAATTACTATATTTATGAAAGAGATTTCAATGTTTTAACATTATATCGGAAACTGTTACATCATTTTGATGACACACTTGAAATTAGCAATTAATGCGTAAATTTGGAAAGCGTTTTTGATTGAGCTAGTTGCTATTATCCATTACAGTAATTGATGAGTGTAATAGACATTGATTGTCCTTAGATTCGAGTCATCTGTCAATTATATAATTAATACGCTGATGAACGAACTACTTCGATGATGCTGTATATGCGGTACTTGTCCATATTGAAATGATTTGCAATTATTTTCATTATTAAGCTGTCAATTATTGCTGCATGTCCGCAGAAAAATATTATATTACAAGGACCTTTTTATTTGACGTTGTTGTCGCTCATTAATGGTCTCATTGGCCTGTCCGCCGACCTCGGTGCTAATCATCCCGAGCATTGTCCGCTTCCTCATCCGAATTTGTTTACTCTAAAACCGGAAGTACAGCACAATGCATTATGTAGTGCTTGAAATTTCTTTCCTTATAATTTATATACTTTGCGTTAAATATCATATTTTAAACTTTATCATCGATAATTCTTTTTCCCTCCGTCTTATCATACTTAAATAATAATTTTACAGTATTTTTTTATTTGATAATCAACAGAATCAAAAATTTTTTTAGTTATTAAATTAAATTTATATCGATTGCTGATATTAATTATAAATATGTATAAATGTCATATCTATCTATTGTAAGTTAAGATACGAGACATGATATGATAAAAAGAGAAGCAAATTAATGACTTACATATTAATTAAGAAGATAATGCAATAGATTACGCGACACTATGTAATTGTTCGTTAATGCTTATTCGATAATGAATTGTTACAAATTGTCTCTCGTTTGTCATCTTTTAAATAAAATTGTTAAAAGTACTGAGATAGTATCTAAGCCACTTCAAAATATAAACTATATATGCAAGGGAAACATTGAAGGTGCAAGAAGCATTTCTGAAAATCTTTTTTTTCTTCTTTTTTCATAAATAACACTGACCATGTAAAAGCTTTTCCTTTTTTTTCTCACTGCAATGCAATGCAGTTGCAGTGCACGTTTACTTACATTTCGATTTATGAATTCATTTGTAATTTCATTTGCTAATTTCATTGCTTTTTCTTCGTATATAATGCTTACAGAATTTAACCTGCGTCATAATACTCCACAAATAAGTTACTGATCTCCTAAAAGAAAAAAATGTCGGTTGTACACACATGTGACAGGAATTGTTAACATTAATTTTACAAGCTTCTCTCTCTCTGGCAGCAAGTCCGCTTCATGTCATTTCTTCTAGCAAACTATTGTACTGTAACTATTGTAGCAAAATTATTCATTGATCAGCGCCCAATCTTATAAGCCTCTTCTGCTATACAATGTCTTACAACATATTGCGACAGAATTAGTCGTTCCCTATTTACGTTCGAGTCAAAATGCTCTACAATATCTTCAAACTTATCATCTTCCAACAGATACCTTTCTACTTTCCACAAATGTACTCAAAAAAATGTACTCACCTCTGTATCGAACTTTTTTTTTCAAACAATTTACTAAATTATCGATTACTTTATATAATATAATTTCCTATATTATCTACTTTTTCTATATTCTATATTTCTATATTTTCTACATTTATATAATAAACTTTTGAATTGTTTCCCGAGTTGTCCAATTTTTTGGATATCTTTTTTTTGCATTTCAATTTTGGCAAATCTATTTTGAACATTTTCTTTTTCTCAGTAACTAATGTTCAGAATTCTTCGAACTGCTCTCTAAAATTTTTTATAGTAGTAGTAGTATAGTTAGTTTTAATTACTAATTTTATATTTTCGAAATGAAATTTTTTTTTTAATAGCAGTATTTGTTACATTTAAATGACAGAACATTTTCTTTAATAGAAAAAAATGTCGTAAAAAAAATCAAACTATTTCATATTTTTTAGAAAATCATTGCTTTTGCAGCTACGTCAGATGTATCAGATGAAGAACAAACACTGAAAAAATCTCTTAAAGTATTGTAATTTTCACAAATTTAATATAGGTATTTGTATCGTACGAGATCCAGCGAATAGGACAAAATGGTCTTAAATTCGCCTTTTTGTTTCTTTTTTTATACCTATGTATTAAAATAACAACAGTATAATAAAATTTTTCGGTAATACATACATGTATATAGTTATGATATTAAATAAATGAAAATCAAGAAAACAATTTGGTTTTTTAAAAATATTCCGCCTATTATGCCTGCTTACCAACGGATATCATTAATACGATAACCTGATAAGACAGACGTGCGTAAACACAAATTGACGAGGTAATTTATAATCAACAATTTAGAGACGGATACTACGGACGCAACAATATGTCTTTAAAAATTGTTAGTCTTGGGCGAATTTTTTACAAAATTTATTAAATCTTCTGCAATGTTCAACGTTGCAGTATTCCCGATATTGTGTTATGAACTTTACACTCATAATCTTGAACAACTAAATTCAAGTAGTGACAAAACAGCCTTTTTTCTATCTTCAAAATTTTTGTTTGTATTCTATTGAAAGTATCAGACATATTCATTGCATCGTCGTAACGTTGTCTACAAATATTATTCGATAAATTAAAATGTCATAAAATATCAAGAATTATATTTCTGAAGACATTTGATGTCGTATCCGTATTGTAAAATCCAAAAATGCTTCTTCTACTTCTATCTATAGAATCATTTACAAACTTATATGCAAACAGAATTGATACATTTAATTAGCGAAAATCTATCATTATGTGTCATAATCGCAGTATTAAATAAATGCAGGCTTAGTAAATCTAAGGTCCCCTATTCTGTAACATTTAACAAGTGACCGTAATGATATTGTTATACTATCATTGCGCTTTTTTACCATCTACAAAACCTGCGATAATGAAACGATATCATTACTGTCACTAAGAATTACAAAATAGGAGTCTAATATATATATATATATATATATATATATATATATATATATATA
>NW_012130082.1:1634994-1640760 GCF_000143395.1 Atta cephalotes
TATATATATATATATATATATATATATATATATATATATATATCAAGATTATTATACTGTAATAATTGTTATAAATCTGAGCGTAAAAATAGGTTTTTTTTCAATTTTTGTTAAAACAACTTTTCCCGTTTGGTGTGGTCAAATTTTTTATTAATAAGTATTTTAATGAGCTCAAGTAATTTATTAGAAAATAGAAAATATATAAATTTAAATAAAATAATTTTTATTTTTGCATAATAATTGAATAATTAGCACTATAAATCGTACAAATTGTTCATACTTATTTGCATCAGTTAATTGCTCAGTTTATGCAATCTAATGTTCATAAAGCCAAATGTAAAATGCAGTATTGCATCATGATTTAATACTTCAAGTAAGTTATTATTTTTTATAACTAACCAAGTTAATAGTTTTAATTTCTGTATATTATCATAGCTCTGTATTTATATATAGTTTACAACACTATATTTAATTAATATTTCTATCATGACGTTTATATCAATTTAAAAAACTCTGTAAATATTGTAGATATAAACGGTTATAGGCATATCAAATATACGCATCAATTGTAATTTTCGTTATTTTAAATTATGGATTCTAATCCATTTAATATTGTAGAGATAAGTAGATAAATAGATAAATCAATGGTTTGGAAAATAGTTCTTTGTGTATTCTTATGTTAATGAATACACCGATATATTAATAAACTTATAAAAAGAATTGGATTATTTCATTTTTAATTTTTCTAATATTTTTTTTGAAAAAGAGGAAAACATAGATTTTAGATCATATTGAACCCAATAAGTATATGACTCAAATACTATTTTTTTTAAATCTTTACTATACCCTTTACATACAAATATTTGAAAATGTTTTATATTTTCAATTAATATTCAGAAATGTTTTCTCTTTTGAATCTGACTATCAGTTTCAATTTTGGATTCAGCAGAAAATTAAAAAAAATTGGAAAGCTAGTTAGATCATATTGGATATGATTACCTTATATTTTTAGCATAAGTAAACTTGATGTTTTTATATGATCCAGAAATTTGAATATAATTTTTATATTTTTACATTTTATATTTTACATTTAACAATGATTATTTTATGAGATTTTATCGAATTTTAATTTCGCTTTGAGCTTTTGTATTATTAATTAATAACATTATTTTATATTTAATAGCTTTTTGTACAAAAATTATCTTTTCGATAAATTATTCCAACATAAATAAATATAATAATAAAATAATAAATTTAGTAAAAAAAAGAGATTTTTTATTCATATTTTTTTTAAGATTTCAAAGATTTTAATTCATAAATTGTAAACAAATTCTCTAATAATTAAATACTGCTTTCATTTTCTCTTTTTCTTTCCTCGTATATTAAAATCATTCTTATTAGATTCTTATTAGAAAGATAACTTGAATGAATAAATCGTTCATTATATAGAGGTTATACAGATATGAACTTCATCATAATCATGTTGTGATAATCCTTGATGACTCGTAATCGGAAGTTGAATTCAATGACGACAATGTAATCTTGACATTCTATCGAATGAATGTCATAGATCACGAATAATCTAAAAAATTCAATCGATAAAAGCTGCATGGGTCATGATTGTTTCCATCATAACATTTTTCAATAATAACGAGATTAATAATCACCGAAGAGTAAATCAATTTTTTCAAAATATCATTATCTCATTCATTTAATACTTTTAATATACGAACTGATCTTTGTATTAGCAAGTATATCTCAATTTACACAAACCTACATTGAGAAAAATGTTTAATTGGATTAATTGGAATTCCGAATTAAAAATGAACGAATCAGATTTTTTTATGCTAGAATCTAGTTAAGATAATCCGAATTGTGATTATAATCAGAATCTTTTGATTCATTTTCAATCCGATATTTTTTTCAGTGTAATATAATTAACATTAATAATTAACATAATTAATAAGCATGTAAGATGCAAATTTTCAAATAGCACTTGGTATTGAGGATGCATAACGCGGGATCGCGGCACCAATGTTATTCTACAATCTTTCTTCGCGAAGCACTGAAACGGAGGCGACCCTGACAGCACGTGCATACGTCGTTCCGCGTTTATATCGAGCTCAATGCAATAGCATTTGTAGAGAACTGCACCTGGCAGCGCCCACGAAAAAGCAGATAAACGATTCGTCTTCCCCGCTCCGCCTGTGACTGATTTGCATCGTGTAAAGTTCGTCTTGCACCATGCGCCAGTTGCATCTGCGACGAGATGCATGTGCGGTGCGTTTAACTGCTTCCCGCCACGTGTCGTTCGGGAAGGAGCTATAAGAAATGTTGTGCACACTCGATGAACGTCAAATGTCTATGTCGTGTGATTGAACATCGTCGGCATTTGAAGCTGTCGGTGAGACCAGGAATAAAAGAGTAAATTTTATCACTTCGGCAATAAGGTAGCAAAATTTTAAACAAAGCAAGCTAATTTATTATAATTCTTTTTGCATTTGTCATTAATTATTTATCTTATTTATCGTCGAATAAACAGCAATCAAATAAGTAATAAAGAGAATGAAGAGATCTTTACAGTTAAAAATATATATAAATCTCAAGTACTGAATGAAAACAAGCGATAAAAAGTTTCAAGTTATAGAAGATCATTATGAAAAAATTATTATAACCTCCATGCACATTTAATGTAGGTAATTTAGTCTTTGTTGTAAGATGACAAAATGCGCTTGTATAAAACGCGTGTCAAAATTAACATCCTCAGCGTAGGTAGATAATCATAGTGTAACATATCTTTTTACATATTCGTTTATATCATGACGCACAGTCTGAAATGAAGAACTATATCATGACGATACAATACATTACACTTCATTTACTTGCATGTCGTTCTTTGTTAATTAAATATATTACTGATATTGTATTGCCGACATTTTATTAATAATTTAAAAAAATAAATATTATATAATATTTCAACAAATTCCATTAGAATTACATTTTTTCACAATATAAATAATCGTAATAATTATTGGATTTAAACTAACATTTTGTTGAAACATACATTTTTTCGAATGAAAAAAGTTTTAACTAATTATACTTTTATAAAATAACTTTCTTAACTTTTACATAATCATAAACAGAAAAAATAGAACACATGCGAAACTATAAATTATTCTATGAATTTGTTGTTCTCAAAATTAAATCATGATTATATGTGATAATTTTTCACTTCTACAAGGGTGAACAAAGAAACATGACCATAGCAATTACATAATCGATATATGAGTGTAAATGTGTATGAGAATCATACTGTAGCGTATATATATCTCTGTTATTCTAAGAAACTTACATTCTAGATAATAATACTAACATTAAACTTTTGTTTGCAAAGTAAGTCATTTATGCATGATCTGCCATTCGTTCAATTTTGATCTATTCATTAATTTCAGATCGTAGATTTGAAAGACAATTAAAAGATAAATACTTTGCACACTGACATAAGTGGAAAATTAATAATTAGATGTATTACTATTTGATTCTCAAATATTTTCAAGTTGAATATTTTCTTTTTTTATCAAAATTAAATTTTGACTAATTATTATATATTTGATTATAAACAAACATTTTTATTATGTTTTGTTACAATATTACATATTTATAACATTAAAGTTGCTTTGATAAGCGTGAGAACAGAGAACTCAAGAATGTCAACGCAAAAGGAAATTAGTAAATGTCTCAGAGGAAGAAGATGATTACACGGGACAAGATGAAGATATTGTAATAGACAATTATATTATTACACTTATTTCTCTTAAAGAGAAAAATAGCAGAAAGTACTTTTAATTAGGAGAAAAGAAGATTCTTTAAAATCTCAGAAGCTTAAAGACTAAGCAGAAATAATTGTCTATTAAGCTAAAGAATTTGTAATATTATAAAGCAATCAAGTTCATTGGAATTAATGTTTAATTACATGCCTAATACATTTCCGGAAATATACACAATTATACGGATTATTTCGAAAGTATTCAGAAAGATATTTTTATAGATTCCTGTGTTGAATTTGCTAAAATACATAAAAATGATATATTATAATATATATATATATACATAATATTAAATGTCATGAATTTATATTTTTGAGATAATGCCACATTTTAATATGCATGTATTTATAATTTCTGATTTAATATTTTAAAAAATAAATTGACGTTATTTATCACCATTCTAACGTTAAATAACTTCAATTTATTTCCTTGGATTGCTTCAAAATAATATACAAATAATACTTGAACAATATTTGAACAAAGCAAAATATTACCTAATCAAAATGTTAGCTTTTGCGTAGGCTGATTAAATTCAATTTTGCATTTCCAGTATTCTGTTGAAAGAATATCATATTTAGATTACTTGTATTCTTATCTACGTCCTTACTCCTTTTTTTATTTTATAATCAATCCGCAATCTCTGTCTCATATTTGATCAAAAACTCTTTTGACATTTGTCTCTTTTCTATTTCTTTTCGCATTTTTGCACGAATTCATGAAAAGATTCTTAAAAAATTTTAGTTATCAACTGCACTTATCGAATAAAACGATTTAATGCATTAATTCGGTTGCGCTGCACCGAAAGAAATTTATTGAGCTTCTTATGTAGTATAAGAGTGGACAGAATGTGTAATACGTGAATACGTCAAAATGAAATGAATATTTACTGTAGAACTTTTAGTACTATGAGTACTATTAAACAGAAAATAATCGGTCGATTGAACGGATCTTGATAAGATGAGTGTAATTCAAATGAAGCAACACTTTAGTTATATAACATATAAATATAAACAAAAATTTAAATAAATCAATATGAATATTAAAAAAAATATTTAGATAATTTTAACTGAAAAATTTATTTTTTTTTTACAAATTATCACATGAATGAAAATTTGAATACTACATATTTTTTATATACCTTTTTATTAATTATTATTTAAGTATAATGAGCATTATTAATGTTATATATGTAACCTTATGAATTCACTAAATATAAAATTTTAATTATTGTAGATATAAATTTATATAAATCTCATAAGCGAAATGTTTTTATTAATATGTTTTTATTAATATGTTTATCCCTATTAATTCTTTATTAAGCATTTGTGCTGCGCATTAATTAATATTTAAATTGTTTTTAATTTATTATTTTAGGACATATTCATTGTTATTACATGTATAAAGGAGACATGTATAAAATAACTTAAAGTATCGATATAGCTTAATTTGTGAAAAATATAATTTTCTTTTATCCTATTCGGAAATGATCTTTTTATTTTTAGAAGATCAAATATGAAATCTTCGATATGAATAAAATCGTCGTCGAGCTAACCACAGAATGTGCTAAATTCATCTTCGTTACCGAGCGAAAGCTCAACGAGATCTTTGAAATTTATATATCTCTTGCAAAGACAGTAAAACACATAAAAGTTAGCTCGCGATAATTTGCAAACGAGAGACAAACACAATATTACAAATACAAGATGCAAATGTATATATGTATAATATATTTAGTATTATGCCAGAGAATTATTTAAGCATAAGATTAATTATGCAAAATTGCAGATAGTCACATAGTCATTTAAGAATATAATTAAGAATTATACATACAATTTCTAATTTAATTATCAAGCTAAGATTAAATTTTTATTAAGAAAGAAAGAGAAAATTGAATTATAACTGATCGAGAAGATTGCACATTTTAATATATTATTATAAT
>NW_012130082.1:1640780-1660706 GCF_000143395.1 Atta cephalotes
ACACACACACACACACACACACACACACACACACACACACACACACACACACACACACACACACACACACACACACACACACACACACACACACACACACACACACACACACACACACACACACATATATCTACATATAATACTTTATTTTTATTTCTTTTAATTAATGATATATTAATTATAATTATTATTAATTATAATTATATATTATATATTATTAATTATATATTATTAATTATTAATTATAATTAATATATCATAAATCAAAAATATTCATGTTTTTAAATACATAAAGTAAAAATATAAACTACATTAATCAATTAAATAGAAGGAATGAGAAGGATTGAAATGAATAATATGAAATTTAATAGCATGCAAGCGGAAGAAAGATGAGGAGGAAGCAGTTGCGTGCAAAGTGACTCTGACGGTGGAAGCTTAATTATTATTAACTGGTGTCAGTAGTTGCGGCCGGTTGTGGACAGACACCTACGAAATAATTTGCGTTGACGTACGGTTATATGCACACATTTGGCATCATCATCCAAATGAATAAAGCAATTTTCAATGTGCATCCATCGAATGGACCTATAAGCTAACAACAAAATTCGTATTGACCTTTATTAATAAAATACTGGTTGGATGTTCACCAAAGAAAAATTTACATTTCAGAAACGTTTCTCGGAAAGAGAACAAAATCACGGATAAACGAACTAGATGATATTTCTGCCGGTTGGGAACTCGTTAATGCTCTAATAATAGAAACTTGCGTCCGCGTTGATATAGATGCATACAGAGTCGTCGTCGCCATTGGCATTACGATAATTAAATCGAATATTCAATTTATTTTCACAGGCCGTGGATGCAGCCGAGAGCCGGCAGTGGCGGGGCCCATCCGGGCGGAACAGGTGACGATGAGGCCCCGAAAGATCCGGGCGCGCGGATCACCCATCAGTCTTACACGGAAAAAGATTATGAAGGTAAGAAATGTTAGATTTTTCAATTTTTTTTAAATTAATGAGAGTTAATCACTATAAGCATAATTACTAAACTTTGTATTACATTAAACTACATTGGAAAGCTGTAACAAATAGGAAATAAATAAGAAATTATTCTGAAATAATTTAATTTAATTTGAATTAATTAAATAAGACGTTTCATAATTAAACTTTAGCTATTATATCGTTTTATGAAAATTTTTTATCGTTGTACACAAATCTTTGTATGTGAAAATATAATTTTATAATTAAATACTACTTCATGATTTATTAAAATATCTTTTTAATCAATATTATACTTATTTTTATTTCTATAGTACATTTTTAATAATACATAATTATAATATTTATTAAAATATTATAATATTCTTTAATTATATTTAGATTAACTATTAAATAATTTGAGTTATAGCTGGTAAATAAATGCAGCATTCGAAATAGAATTATTTTTTATGCTGGATAGGTTTAAATTTAAAAAGTATGTGTAAAATATTCTGATTCTACGAGAATGGTGATGTTAAAGGTGATAAGTCGAAGTTATTTAGTAAAATAGAACGGTCGATTCACTGATATTGAGAACTGCGGTTATATTTGATTTATCAATTCCACATCTTATTTTTAGAGGGTATTATAAGTACATGTAAGAAATTTGATAAATTTTCCTTCTATTATTTAAATTTCGCCGAAAAACTTTAATTGTAGATCTTTTAAAAATATAGGTATATCTTATTTATACAACCGACAATAAAATAATATAAATTTAACTGACGCGAAAAATATCAATATGAAGATAATTATTCTGAAAATTCTTGGTATTATTTCACATAAAATTTTTACGATCGCGAATATTTTAGCAAATAAGTACCGTAATAAGCTAAAATATCAAGCATTGTCTGTAACAAGTAATAACACCTGCATCTACTTTAGGTCAGTCTGATACGAATCTGGCTTCAGTTTGCTCACATGACGAACCTCGCGCGTGTAGGTGCTTCGAAAATCGTTACTTCGTCAAACAACATCTATGGATGGATATGGGCTTGCGAGGTCACTTCATATCGATAACGAAACCTGTGAATAGAGGCCATACATGTGTGATGGTCTTGTATCGTAAATGCTGAACTATCCAGCGAAATAAATTGATCGTCCAGTCTGTAGGTGTTTACCTCCTATGATTGACGCGATATGAAAAACGTCAAGTTGCTTTGAAAGATAAAATTTTCATGTTGAATATTTGATTCACAATTTGCGACATCTCGATCTCTTTATATAAATATAAATTCATATTATTAAAAATGTCTAAATTTTCGAGATATATGTATTTAATATACATATATATATATATATATATATATATATATAAATATATTTTATAATTAATGTTATTTACATAGACTATAGTATTGATATCCAATTATGTTTATATGTCTGTAAATCACGTTTTTAATGACTCTAAATAGCATAATAAACTATCTGTCTACTTAGTTATTATATATCTTTTGTAATTTTCTCAATTTGACACGTGTATAATAATGTAGACGATACAATTAGTTAATAAAAGCAGCTAAAAATGAATAGATTTCTTATATTTATAGGGCATAATAATTAGCCTTGTAAATTATATAATATCGGAAAAATTAAGTTAATGGTACATCAATAATATAATATATGTCATCCAATTATTCATGTCTATTGTTATAAACTCAGTACGAATATTTTGACCTTTTTGTGTGAATTCATCTTCACCTGACCTTTCATTCGAACACATGCAGCCAATTGGCAACACATACAGCTAATGCGTAAATGAATCTCATCAAACACAACGATGTTTCACTTCTACAGGATCTACTTGTTTCACGCGAACATTTTCGCAGATAGGATTACGCGATTAAATGACGCTGACCTAATTTTCTTTTATAATGAAAGAAAAGTTTGTGTGTCGCGTGCACTTTCATATCAGGGAGAATCGCTCTAAATCCGCGCATCTTCTCCAGGTGTGAGTTGTGACTCTGTATATACACTGTATATGATGGGGCATCTCTTTCATCTGCTTCCAGGTCACAGAGCGCACACGGTGTATGTGGGCGTGCATTTACCAGGGGAAAGAAGGCACCGCCGACACCATAAACATCACCATTCACAACGGCAGCCGTACCCCTGTGGTAAGGAGGACGCCGACAACGATAGACCAAGTAAATCTCGATCTTTATTTCATTTCTTCTTTTGTGCTCCACAAAGTTGTGCGGCTCAATAATGATGTCGCGTTATGCAATATTTCGACCTTGTTCAATCAGTGACAAAGTATAATGACATATCGGTACTATACATAAATCAAAGTATAACGACGAACATACAAAATAATATTGTGCAGATGTGATAATTATGAAATAGATGTTTAAACATTCCTTTTGTAGATTACTAATGTTAATTCAGTTATCCTTCAACGTCAGGAAATTAATTTAATAGGATGTACTTATATAATACTTCATCAAAAATGAATTTTGTACTTTCTATTTCTAACAAACACCATCTAATAATAACATAATTGTTAGTTACAAATTTTTATAATTTCTCACTCAAAAATATAACTGTTACGTGCAACATGTATTACTGTTTAAAGATTATGCGTTTTGCGGGTTTTTTCCGTGTCCAGATTCATTCTTGGAATGCCAACATTTTGGAATGCCAACGGAATGTATTACTGTTATATTATTGAATAAGAAATTATAATTAATAATTATTGTTAGTTGATGTTTGTTGAGATTGGTACATGTTTCTCTATTGTTAAATTATACGTAACTTATTTATATATTCTATACACAAAACATTTATACATTATTTCATATAATAACTATTTCGATATATCATTTGATTAGATATTATCCAACATTCCTACCAATAAACGGATGTTTCAAATACTGTGGCGTAATAGAATGTTGCGGTAGAAAGGAGAATTCACACGTAGGCATGCGAAACGTTAATTACGTATGCAATATAACTTTATCGGTACATATACGAAATCACACGAAAATGCAAAATCAAGAATAAATTCTTGATATATAATGAATAAAGTATAAGACTTTTTCTAAGTAGCCAAAATCGAGTAATAATGGATGTTGCAAAATAAGAACAATAAATAAAATTTTTTCTCTGAGAACTTTACCAAATCTTCATCAGAGGGATAGGAAGATTTGATATTTTTTACCAAATTGATAGAGATTAAGTAGAATTGAAACGTTTTTTTATTTTGATATTTTCTCAAAGAATAAATTTGATTAGTATTCTTATTTTGTGACGTAATTGCTCGATTTTAGCCATTATCCCCATATTTTATGTTAATAAAATCACAAGAATCTTCAACATATTCAATATATTTTCAATATATTTTAGACTATGTTGAAACTAAGAAGATATTAAATAAATTTTCTTTGAAAGAAACATTTTATTATAAGCAATATTAAGTAAAATACTTAATTTTAATAAAATAAGTTTATAATCGCACTAAGAATTTACAAGATTAGATAAAAACTAATGTCTACAATCATTCAGCTTGAAAGTTAATTTAATGCACTTGCAATTCAATGAAATAGTCAAGTCTTATAATATCGTACTCATTCCACGATATTTATACTATTTTCAACTCTAGAATTTGGCATCAATATGTACTACGTTCTTAAAAACGATACATAAATATTTCTAATATACGTAAAATTAATTTTTCAATTTATTTATAACTTGGATACTATATTTTATAATTGTTTTACACAAGTAAGAAAAATATTATGTAAATTAAAGAGAAATACAAAAATAATTTTATAATTATTATCAATATGTTTTCATTTTAATAATATTTAATTTATAAATTACAAATTGTTTTTATATGCAAAATATTGTATATTTTTTAAAACAGAAACAATTCTTTTACTCTCACATGAATTTCTTATTTATTTAATATTACATTTAATAGCTTCTAACAAAGCATCCATTTAATTAAAGATAATGTCTATAAATATAAAATATCTAATTTATATGAGTCAAATTTCAGTTATGTGAAGATATACGTTTTCTGCTTTTGTTGTTTAGAACAGACAGTTGGTAAATCTAACAAAAGAAGATTGTGCCAGTGTCTAAAAATGAAACGAGATTCGCAGCCTTGCATTTTGTAGCGGTGTGAGCTTCATACTTCGTTAACAGTGCTATATTATTTCGTCCACTCAAATTTAATCCCATTTCAAAAATAGCGGTCATTGCATGAAATTATTACACTGATTGTTGAAAATTTGCAACTACTTTATCGTACTAAAACCAGTTCAAAATGCTGAAGTGTCTGCACTTTTGCGACATATTCGAATCGAATATGGCAGCGCGCCAACCACTTGTCGAGATTTATCCGGATGTTCACCCTACTTCTGATCGAATATAAGAACACAGTCGATACTGAAATGTAGTAATCCTTCAGTATAAGGGAATGATTTTTATGTACATAACCAAGATGAAAAAAAAGAAGAAAATTACTTGAGAAATGATATACAAAATCCTTCTATTTGGTATACAAAATATTATTATTTTGTTATTAATTTATTTATATAATTTTTAACTTGTAATATATATATATTAGCATAAAGATTTAGCTTGATTCATCAGTAATAATTTATTATCTTTAATAAAAAAAAGTTTTATAAAATTATTAAAAGCGCGAAAGAAATAATATTTTTGTATTTTATATTAAAATAACAATAATATAAACATAAGACATTAAATAACAATTTCAATCAATTTTTATAAAATTAGTATACAAATTATGCAAAAAAAATTGCCATTGTCGAGTTAATGATAAAAATTTGTTTTCTCATAAAATTTGGCTTTTCATCATTAAATATTTTATTTTAAATAATCAAGCTAATATTGTTCCAAGTAAAATGTGTTTGTATATTAATTTAGTTTTATTTTTTCTATAGCTCTTTAACTTGATATATCAAAAGAATAGTACATTAAAAGAACTTTAAATTTCTGGGTAAAATAGAATATGCTCAAAATCGGATAAAATCGAAGAAACGATTTGTCTTGAAGTACATTTATTAAAAATTAGAAGACGTTAAAATAATTGATCAAGTTATCGCTTGTAATGAGTAAAACACGATAAAGATGAAGAACTTCTTGGAAAATATTGATCATCAGGTTTTCAAGGCGCTTTTCTCTCAGTCAAATCTTTGAACGTTTCTATTAAGTGAAAACATATTGCTTTTTGCATATTCAAAATATTCTCAATTAATTAGATATATTTGTAAATAAATATTGTGCAAATTATTTACAAATTAATCAAATTTCTATAAATTAAAAGAATAATCACATAAAAGAAATATATTTAAATTTTAATTCAAATATAATTTTATATTGATATATTCATTTTTTTTAAATACAAATCTTCCAATTAAAAAGAATATGCACAAGAAATGAGATTGAACATAAGAGAAGTATCTATTGTTATGTTATATATTTTACAAAGATATATCTATTTTGGTATATGATATATATTTCGTGTTATTTTGCTTGAAAGTCGATGAAACGAATACTCGTTACAATTACATCTTCAGAAAATGGATTTCTTGAGAAAAATAAGGGTTTTATCACAGATTGCAATTTCTTATCAGTTAACTATAACACTATTCATTTAATTTCTGTCGCAGCGAAACGTTCATGATTTGACCGCAATATCATTTTATTTATTTACAATATCTTCGTATCTACAATAGCTAATAAATTCTAAAGAATATACATTCAGTGCCAATAATGCATAATTCTTAAAAATGTATTAATCATTGTTATCGATGTTAATAATAATAATGTTAATAATAATAAAATCATTTTATATACTCAAACTTTAAAAACTGATAACAAAAAAAGAATGAACGTTTAAAAAAATATTTTATAAAAAGAAATCGAAAATCTATTTCGAAAAACAAAGAATATTAAAATTAAAACTGATGTAATTGAAACATATTAAATAGATTTAATATTGTATTAAATATTGTATTATCCATTTATTAAAAATTGTGTTCATATTAGACTTAAATGTTTTCCTGAAAATGCTGAAATATATCATTTCTAATTCTCAGTTCATATATTAATTTCTATCACTACAGACTGAATCAATTAATATCAGATCTCAAATCACTCGATTTCTCTTATAGATAGATACAACTTATTTTATATAATATCGAAGGATCTTCTAACTTTATAAAATCTTATATTAATTATAACTTGTTTATTCTTTAGTTAGTTTAGCAATGGATTTTAATTAAATTTGATGGATCTTTAAACATTTTTTTGTGCAAAATTAAAAAATCGATTTATATTAATCAAATCATAAATAATTTCAATTCTACGTAGAATAATCAATCATTTAATTCTACATAGAATAATCATATCATTATTTAATTCGCTTATTGATCAATATTAAAAAAATATTTAGAAAAAAAGTAAATATGAAAGTCACATCGTATAAGTAAATATCATAAATTTAATAAATTTAATAAATTTTAATAACAGATAATAAGGGGAAAAATGAAATGACGTCAAACAAAAATTCCTTTGTTCATTATTTAATTATTGTGGATAAGTAAAAAAAATTATATTTTATCTATTATTAATATAAGTAATTTAAAATAAAAGTTTTATATATCGTATATTAAAAAAATACTTTTTAAACAAAATACTTTTTATGTAATAAAATACAAATCGCGAAAAGCAGCTTTTAAAAGTCTGATGAATTTCTTCCTGTTTGTGCTGTAAATGCCACTTACTAGAACATTGAGAGAGCTATTAAGTATGGAAGTTTAGCGAAGCGTTATGTGGCTTTGACGTAAACTATAATAGTTATCAAATCAAAGTAAATAAATTGAATTCCTTTATATGCACATATCAATGATGAGAAATATTCAAGATACACTTGATCAATTTGTCAACATTTTTCATCAATATCCAATTCTTTAATAAACATCGTGTATATGTTGAGACAAGTGATTAAAATATTCTTTATCAACTATAAGCTAAATCAATACCGCAATTCTCGTGCTTACATTCGTGATTCTCTCTAATTAAAAACACAAATGATAAACCAACAATAACAATGTTTTATTATACCAAATAATACCTAATTATAAAAAGAATTAAATAATTTTCTCTGTAGAAAGACGAATTTTTGTTTTTTGTAATTAAATTGGAATTATTTAGTTTAATCCGCTCATCTTGTATGTTAATAATCTAAAAAGATTCAACGCAAATTCTCTCGAAAATCAATATTCTTTTAGTCCGAATGACACGGTATCGCCGTTGACATTGCAGGACAATTTTTGATGGCGCGCAGGGGTCGTCTCGCTAGCATCTGCGACCCCGCCGGCGAGATGATATGTAAGCCACCCTTATGCATACATACGAGGCTCCTTTATGTGATGCAAATACTTTACGCGAGATCGTTCGTGTATCCCGCAACGCAATACGGTCCTTCAAGTTTTCTCGTTGAAAAAATAATCTCACGTCTTCACTATTATGCCATTATTTGCGCACGTAGTATCAACGAGTATTGGTTGCTGATGACGCTTTCATGAAGATAATGTTTCGTGAAAAATAACAATCTTGATTTTAAATCTAACATAATGTTTTAGATGTCTACGATAATCGCGTCACGTGCATCAACGTTTCTCAGACATAAGTAGCTTGTATATCACACAGACGTCATCTTGATTCGTTTATTACTGTTATATAAACGTAATTGTATTTGATGTTATCGAATGCATTTGTACCATAAGTGCCTCGCCATGCGTTGTAACGCGCGTTTATTAATTCTGCAGGTGTCCGGTGTAAATTATGATATAAGGTATAATGATGATGAATTCGATTACGCAGTGCGCAGATTAAAAATAAATATTTACAGTTTTGTGGGATGTACGAACGGTACCGAAATTTTGACGACGCACGACACAACACATACATAATTTCAGAGGAGGGTAAGACCGCTATTTCCACATTTGCGGAATATAAATACCGTCGAGTTAATGTTACTATGCTACAATAAACGAGTAAATACATCGCTCATGACAATTGGGTATTTAAAAAAATTTTGTCATTACGTATTATTGAGATATAATAGAGTTGCTTAGGAGATTTATAATTTATAATAGTTATAATTGAATAAATTTATTTTCTCGTTTTAAAATTAAAGTACAAAATAATTAAGTTATCCATGAATATTACTAAAATAAAAATATAACATTTAAAAATATAATTTATTATGAAAAATATTTATATATATAGATAATGCTTTAAATAATCCTGTGATAAGACCTTATAGGTCAGTATATAATAATTGATTAACCTTAAAGTCTTTCTTTACATCGGCGATAGTTATAGAACAGGTCGGGACTATGTAATAGCCTTTTCCCTCCTGCCATCTATTTTATAAAATAGTATTTTACCCAACTCTAGTTATATTGATTTACATTACACAACAGGTTACACAATTGTTTTAATCAGAAGATTTCTATCTTTTTATTCTGCTTTTTATGTGTCTTTTAAAAAAATCTTTCTAATGTGCATGCGTCATCTATCATGGCGTATACATACATTCATACACATAATATGTCTATACATTTTACGCTATTTGTCGATCGATCGATCAACGTCAACTTTCTTTCATTCCGCTTTGAATTTGACGTGACCGTACTCAAAAGATGTTTCGAAAACGGAATTCTGTCCCTTATTTAAGTTTCATTGACATCAAGTCGGATACTTAAATTTTGTGATGACATCTCTTAGTCCTCGCCAAACCTTATTTCTTTATCTGAACATTTTATTTCACAATTTTTTTACAATTCTTTTAGACTTATAAGAATTTATCCTATCTCTATTGATATTTTATTAGAACAAACAATCTAGTTTCTCTTTTATATAAATATTTATGTAACGTTTCTTTCTGAACATTACATTCATTCGCTGAGATGCGCAAAGAATAAAATGGAACATGGCATGGAAATTGATAGTTTACTTGCTTGCATACTGTTCTGCACGCAAATAAGAATAACCGACTTTTCTTAATAATTCGTTGTTTATCTCTGATTAACGTGCAAGTTCTCGTAAAAGTTATCACTCTTAATCTCTATTTGATGAATAATGTAAATAATATAAAATTGAGATCAGAATGTCTGCTGTTATAATATTATAATATTGTATGTATTTTGCATTTGTCAACTTTTCAATCACATTTAGCTGAACATTTCGTAAACGATGTCATTTAAAACAAATTTCTCATTTGTTATATCTTGTTATACTTGGCATATATATTCTGATATAAATGTATGTCCTCTCTATTTAAATATTGTATATATTTTCGCATACTTTTGTTACCGATTACGACTTTGAAATTGGTAATTCACGCTTTATTGCATAATTGTTTAGTCACTCCACCAGCCCAGAGAGTGCAGTTTATCCTTGGCGAGGAAGTCGGTGATGATGCACACGAATCGCATCCGTTGTTCTCGGAAATGGAGGAGCTCATTAAGGATGGCGATGAAATGGAATGGAAGGAAACAGCGAGGTAAAAGTCGAATTACAACTCCATTTTGTCGATTTTAACTTTTTGAAATGCGAGAATATGTTTATTGCATTGATGTTACGCATTGAAACCATCCGTTCCACAATAGTATATATATCCATAAAATAATATCTAATTTATTCAGTTATGCATATGCGGAACAGTCATATAACAAAATGTATAACACAAAACACATAATTGTAATTCTTTGAGTACATCAAAATAAATAATTAAACGAAAACATTAATAATACAAGAATAAAATTTTAATTAAACAAGAATAAAAATTTTTATGCATAAAATATTGTAATAATAATTCTTTGAAAGCACAAATTAAAACGTTTTGAATTTATGCATATTTCAATTTTCAACTTTCAACTCAAAAAAAAACTAAGAGCTGAAATTTTTATTTTTATCTTTAAAATAAAATACGAAATATTTTTATAAAGAAATATCGCAAATATTATACGTACATATACAAATATTGTACGTACAAATATAATATACACAGATGGATCAAGTTCGAGGAAGATGTCGAAGAAGGTGGCAATAGGTGGAGCAAACCTCATGTTGCCACCTTATCACTGCACTCACTCTTTGAATTAAGGAGTCTGCTTTTAAACGGGACCGTCATGCTCGATATGGAAGCAGGCAGCTTAGAACAAATAGCTGATCTTGTTCTCGATAACATGATTAATAAAGGAGTATTGTTAGTCGAATTGCGAGAGAAGGTAAGAATACAGTAATGTACGCGCGTGAGAAAAAATCATTTAAATACCTATCCTATTGAAATGGAAAGTTTTTACCACGATATCCTTAAATAGATTATATCCTTAAATAGATTACAAATACATTTATAATCCTCACATTTCGCTACTAATATAACGCATATATATAAAATTCATTCATATCTCGTTAAGACAGGATAAATTATTGATTATACAAAAAGTAATATTACCGTTGATGGAAAATAATGTCACCCTTTATTGATTGAAGAGAACTAAAAGATTTATGATTTATCTATATTTATTCCTCATATTTTTGATTTGTAAATTAATATTTTGCACGTCAGGCACACATGTACCACTAATAAATCGACTAGACAAAATATAATATCATTTCAGGTGAGAGAAGCCCTTCTTGTCCGACATCGACATCAACACGAAAGACGTAAAGACAATAACATGTCGAAGTTACCGATCATAAGATCATTAGCTGAGATAGGACGCAATCATTCCTCCTCAAAAAGTAAGTTTCACGTTACTTGTTCCTCTCACAATATCGATAAATTACTTTTGGACAGGTTGTCGATGGCTCTACACAAATAATGTACATAATGTTTTTAATATCAGGCACATGGGCGCTCAGAAAAACACAAATTGTCTCAGCGTGTAGCACCCCGTTTATCTATCTAACATATCCTTTTTGCGCTTTCCTTTTATTTTATATTTATATTTAATTTGCCATTTCTTCTAAATTGTATTTTGTTTTTCATTTAATAATAAATAAATTTTATTATAAATTTATTATATGATAAATGGTGTAATAAACACTATAATTATTATTAATTCATAAACAAGATAATATATTTCTATCACCTATCATAATTTTTATTATTTAAATTAATATATACATTTAATCATTATTTTATAGGCTCGTAATGATCCGAAATAATGTTTAAATAAATATATAACAATAATAAATTTTTTAATTTGAAGAGCTGAATTAAAGTTGATTTTTTTTATTTCTTAATTTTTATTTTACAAATTAATTTTCTTTCATTAATCTTTGATATTTCGGATCATTAAGAGTTTGATTTAATTTAATTTCTCTTAATTTCTAATCCAATTTTGTTTTTATTTTCACCTGCATTTTCGTTGAAGACCACCCTGACGACGGTGGCGAGACGAAAGAGTCGGGTCCAAGGGTCCTAGAGTGTGCTAACTTTGTTAAAACACGTACGACACAATCGACATTTTCAGATAGCGACTGTTCATGTGGTATGCATGCGTTGTTGACGTCAGATTTGCAGGAGCGTCGTGATCCAAAGGATATTTACGTACCGTCCGTGGCTCGCAGCAGCAGCTGCCCGAATTCGAACATGGCTCCGCTGTCGAAAGAGGCGAAAGACCTCAAAGGGCCGTATCTTCTGGTTCCAGGTACAACTTAGGCCAGTTCATCCGCTAAGCAGCCTTGGATTGCGGTGCTTTCGTCGCTTTTTTAACAACACCCCAATGGAACAACCCACTAACAATTACAACATGCGTGTATCGATTGCTTCGCAAATGCTAGGGTGTTTTTATTACGAAATTAAAAGCATTGGCAAGTCTAGTTTTGCAACTTCGATCCTGAGAGATTCGTGATTTGATAAACTGAATAGACTTACATTCTGATATGCCAATAAGGATATAGAACAATATAATTCTTGAAAAGTTCATTTTAATTAAATACGCTAAGGACAAAATTTTAAAATTTTAGAATCTATGATTATATGAATTTGGGAGGCAAGCGATACTTTTAGCTATAACTTGGTATCATTGGATTGTGTGTCTTAGTGCGTGCCGATCAAGCGAGGATCAAGACAATCTCGATTGTCGCTGGATCCGTCCGCGATCCATTGGA
This sequence comes from Atta cephalotes, assembly GCF_000143395.1. Taxonomy (NCBI): domain Eukaryota; kingdom Metazoa; phylum Arthropoda; class Insecta; order Hymenoptera; family Formicidae; genus Atta; species Atta cephalotes. The sequence goes on from NW_012130082.1 coordinate 1,653,983, forward strand.
TTTACAAGCCATGGTCATTCCCCAACTGCCTGATGTTTCTTGGTGATTGTCTTGCTAATTGATTGTCAATGTGAAATACTTGGCGTCATCAAGACTGCTCATCGCCTTCATCGAGTCACCCTCTTCGTGCTCCGAAGCTCAAGCCGGTCGAAAATTTGTAACTTACCATCGTTTCTTTTCTTTTGTCAGACGAATTTGGCATACCCCACGTGGTGGGATTCACAACGTGGTTCGCGATGTGTCCGCTAAAAGGTTAGCTTGCCAGATGGTTTATTCTCGATTCTACGAATCTGCACAAAATTCTACTTCTCACTTATCTTCCGTTTATATTTATATTAAAATCTCTTCTCTGTCATCTTTCGTGTTTTATCACGTGTCTTATCATATAAGCTCGTGATCGACGTTCGATGAAACTCATTTCGGTTTCTTGTCAATTCTACTATTTCAACTATGTCGATAGAATTATTTTTATTGTAATGCACAAAAGTTTCAACTATAAGGACACATCATTCTCTTATGCGAAACGAGAATTCCGGGTAATCTGGCAAAATAGATGTCGCACAGATTCAAAATTTCGTAACAGTTTGATAGTGATTTTTTTATATGTCATTGATTCGAACAGTCAGATATTAATCCACGAAAAAATATTACTTCTACAAATATTATACGTGTCCTTATCGACAAGAGTGTAAATGTCAACTACACTGTAGATACGCGTCTGACCTATTCTAGCCACAACTAATACTATGCTCAATTCTACCTCTTGAATATTAGACACATCTTGATCATTCGCAATACACATTGAAATTGATTATGCGGTTGCTAATGCGGTTACAGCAATACGAGAAATGGATTGTGGTCACCCATAATCTGCATTCTCACTGGCATTAAATACGGCTGTCTAATTACCATTTTCTATTGATATTGACTATCACCCTTCAGTTTAAGCAAATAAGACCAGACAGCGATATTAAATGTATGAGAATATAGAGAATTGTAATATATTTGCGAATGACGGGTTTACTTCCTATCATACGTGACGTTACTACAATTTACCGTTCGCGGTCTCATTATCCATTGATCAACATGCACGTTCCTTCGTTGATAATTGTAGGCCAACATTTATAATTCCAATCATGAGGCATGGATCTTTCTATGTGATCTTACTAAGTGCACGTAACTCGATGTAAACCCTGTCTATTATACATTCATTATTGTGCATTTATGGTTCTCAGTGTTATAATCGACTAATCTCTTTTCAGTATCCTAACATTAATCCATTCTCCTTGTAACCTGTGAAGAAGCGAAAATAAATACGATTTCTTTAATGTTATATTTTGAGACGTATATGTTTCATAGAACGCAAGAAAATGAATATTGAATTATGGAAAAAAATAAATTATTGTGAATTTTGCAAAAAATGTAATAATTTTTCGGTTTGTTATACATTTTAAGTTATATATATTTTAAGATTTCCATAAGATCCAATATTAAAGCGATTTACGATAAGTGCAATATATAGCATTGAACGTATTCAATGGACCGTAATTCAATGAATTTATTGTGTTCTTTGTTAATTAATGAAGCGTTTCATTGTTTATGTTCCTTTTAATGTCGACGGTTCGTGAGCCATTTTGAGTCGCTTCGCGACTACTGCGAAACTTACTGACAAATATATACAAATGAAGCGATGTTAAAAATCAACAATGCGATGAAACGTGCGGTAAAGTCACACAAAGAGATTTTGTAATGTATTTACCACTACCACATCCCTGCGTATATTTTCTATATAAAAATAGAAACAATTGCATGTATAATTTTCTCCCCACGATAATATTGCAATTGGCACGTGTACTCATGTACATGGAATATTCCGGAACCAGGCTGTTTGTTTGCACGCGACAATCTTTTCTCAGATTAAATTTCCAGATTGAGTTTAATCTCTAGTGTATACTAACGAAACTATTTTTAATTTCGACTAATTTATCTTGTATCCTGAAGGATTATTTCGCGATGAGAAATACGATGAAAAATGGATGATATATATGCGAACCGTTTTATTATACATTTTAAGTGACTTCGAGTTTATACATTTAAAGTGATCGCGAGTGATTGGTGACAAATCCTTTGTTCCTTCTTGCATCTTCCTTTGTAAATAAAAGACGATCCTGGTGTTGTGTTTCATGCTCATTTTTAGTGGAGGAATCGAATTCCGCTCCGGCGATCGCCGGCGCAACAAGTCAGGGCAGTGGAGCAGCGCTGAATGCTGGTAGCCGCTTCCTTGCGATACCCGGCAATCCCGGTAAACCGCTTTTCTGTGCTTGCTTTCTACTCATACACACCTTTATACTCGCGAGCTGCATTAATCCGTAGTGAAATTCCATACGTATAAGTAGATTAATCTGCAGTAGCAATTACCCACGCTGTGCTCGACAAATGAGAAATCATTGTGAGATCAAAATGGATTGTTATTGGAACTCCGGAAGATTTAACAAACTTTATCGTTTGTTAGAAATGATCAAAGTATCTTTACCATATTTCATAACGGTGGCGATTTATAAATTGCGCCAGATGTCATTATGTCTCTTGCCAATTTTTGAAATTACTTTAGTAGAAAGAAGATTCGACGTAAAAATGAATGATAGAAATATTAATTATTATACATTTATTAAAAATAATCTAAGGATTTTTTAAATTTAAATAACTGCCAAAGAATGTAACAGATTAATTAAATATCACAAATCTAGAAATATTTGAACAGATATTGTATTTTCAAGCGATTTTCTGTTCAGTTGGAAATACAATATCTAAAAATATCTAAAAAATTATAGAGAAATATCAAATTGCAAAGTAGAGTTTGTATTATTTTAATACGATAAGGTTTCAGAAAAATTTATAATAAGGTTATCCTTACAAAGAATCACTAGTGTGATCTTCACTAACATTTGATGCAAAGGTCAAGTGTTACTTTAAGTATAATGGGTTTCGATCAAACGTTCATTTGATTTGCACAATCGAATAAATCGATTGATATCGATTGTGTATGCTAATATTAAAAAAAATGATTTAGAATTATAAATAAATTAATGTGATTTTTTATTATCACGCAATTAATTTCAGTTTAATAATCTTAAAATCCGTCTGTATTTCATAATATCTCTGATAATATCTCTTTTCGATGACGCTTAAATTCTATTAAATAATTAAACAGATATTTATACATAAAAGATTTAACTCTCTTTTTGATGAGAATTTGAAATAATTTGTTTTGCAAAATGCATTTAATTGATAAAACTTAAAAATAATATAAAATTGTAACATAATGCTGCAAATAAGACAAAATTATGAATATTGAATTATTATTTGTGATTATAAATATACAGAAATCAATATCATTTTATTTCGCGGTTAAAAATCATTAATATTTAGGAATTGTTAAAAACTATATCTTTAATAAACATTTTTACATTCATTTACATAAAATGCTGCTTTTATTTCGCGATTTTTTTACAAGATAAAAGATCTTGAAAAATTTTGTTCAAACAAAACATTTTTACCTACGGATTGATGTGTGTTTAATAAATGTTACAAATTGTACATTTAATATTACAATGTTATTATTACCGCATCTTAATTTAATAAAGTTCTGGTATATTCTGAACTCACGTGTTAATTCTATCAAAGTAAAAAATTTGATTTGAATTTATGAGCGAGCCTTTCACGTGTATAAAAAGAACAATTTAAAAAAAATTTTCTTCATGATCTAAGCCGACTTCCTGTTATTTTGCAAACATACAGTTTGAATTAACTTAAAGAAAAGTCAGTTTTTTCAGAGATTTGATGAATAATTTTGTTGTTAGCGTGTTTGCTCTTTTCTATCCTGACAGATTGTCTTAAAGTGGAACGCGTATTATTCGCAGAGGTGAATTCGTGCGAATGATGTGGCGCGTGAAATTCGAGCTGTACAAATTGCAATCTATCTCGCGCGCGCGCATTTTGGAGGATTAATGACGCATAGGCGAATGAAAGCCATCATTTTCCTCATTGCATGCTATTGACAGGGATTATTACTCAAACTGTGTGTAAAAATTTAGGTAGTAAGCTAGATCTCTTTCAGGCCAAGAACCAGGCAGCAACGGCATGGATCGAAGTCCCAGCAGCGTGTCTATCAGCAGAAATCACAGCTCCTCCGCTTTAGAAAACGGAGACGTTAATCATAAGGTTCGTAAATACATTATTGTAATCAAATCTTTGAGGAATTAGATTCCTAATTTAGCGTAACCTTACACCATGATAGTTATGTAATATGAAAACAATTTTATAATTATAATATTTAAATTATTATATTAATAATTTTTAAATTATAAAATATTGAATTAATTAATATTGTATAATTAAAAATTGTAAATCTGTACGATATTCGTACACGTAATGTATTTAGCCTCGTGCAAAAACAATTATCATAAATTAATTGTCACTACATTCAGTTTTAACGCTAACGCTATATAAGGTTTACTTTATCTTTCTGTCGCATGTAATTAGTAATAAAGATAGAATATATAGAAAAGCTCACAGTTTATAACCACTTAAACCGAATGTAGCCATAATAATTAGCCAATTACCTTCCATTATTTTAAATATCCGACAAACACTTAATCAAAGAATCGCTTAATTTTTTTAGTAATGCTTTAGTAAAGAGCCTTCTAATCTTTACCCTTTAATGTCAAGATTGATTTTTCGTATCGCAAGCAGTTTAACCCAAGAAGTTTAACTTCAACTCCACTTTTTTATTAGGGTAATACGCACTTTATGAGGAAGATACCAGCCGGCGCTGAGGCAAGCAACATACTCGTAGGTGAAGTCGATTTTCTCGACAAGACTTTGTCCGCATTCATCCGGTTAAGCCAAGCTGGAATAATGGGAGATCTGACAGAAGTTCCTGTTCCGACAAGATTCATTTTTGTCCTCTTGGGACCCATGGTAAGAACGCTATTATCGCTACTATCGCGACTTATATGTAGAGATGGGATTAAATGTAAAAATAAAAAGCGAGAGAGTTATGATCTCAATCTATTTCAAACATCATTTCTTTGAGATTCACGCATCAGCTAGATATATAATTGTTGTGATGAAAAGTGATTTTACTATATGTAAAATCATATAATATACTTTATTTAAGCTGCACATCTTATGTAAAATAGACTAAATAGATAAACTAAAAATTTCTTAATTTCAATAAAATCTGCAAACTTTTTAATAAATAAACAATCATTAATATGTAACATAAGATAAATATTGACATTTTTAGTCAACGCAATTTTACGCCTATTAATAAATTTTGTGAATTTTGTATATTGCATGTTTATATATACTTCGTGTTCTCTCTTTTAAAGCATGCTGATTACTATTTTATCTTAAAACACAGTTTTATCAAAATCTGAAAATGTAGAATCCTTATCAAATTAATAATCAAAATAATATTAATGTTAATACTTATCTCATCTATAAGGAATTTATTCGAGAAATATTTTCGATAATAATAGATCTAAATTCGGACTTTGGCTGGGATAATATTAAATATAAGATTTTGTTCAAATCGACCAATTAATATTTATTTATCTTAAATACAAACTTCTTCTTCTTAATTTTTCCACTAAAATACTTTTATTACAGATACAATCATTATATATTATGAATATAATCTGTTTTCTTTCTTTTTATTTAAATGACGGTAAAAACACTTTTTCATAGACCTCTCGATATTCAAAATAATATTACAATAAAATCGAGCAAATTGCATTAACTCTAATTTGTCTCGTTTTATTATAATGTTATTTTTATTTAAAGTTATATAAATTTAAATGCGTCGTATAAACTAAATAGCAATTGAAGTTCATAAGAGAAAAGCTTTCTATAACAAAAAAAATAAAATTATTGCTATTTTTAATATCAACGTAACATATAAATAAATTGTGTAATGTAAAGATAATTCCCAACTATAGGGCTATCAAATAAAATTGCTGTATATTCAAATTCGTTAGCAATTAACGAATTCTCCGACTCTTAAATTGTCTGCACGAATCAATATCACTATTCGGCTATTATAGTTATATCAATGATTTATCACAGGCAATCATCTTTCACCACACTCAACCTCAAATAGGTGAGACCTAAAAACGGAACAAACTAATCCAAATTGAGCAAAGTTTTCACTTTATGTGAATATTATATATGCATCTAAATGTCAATTTGAGACACGAGAAGGTCATCTTTTCCCATAGCAGAGTAATTAAATCTTTAATAAGCAGTGCTTGCATTGCTTATTTTTCCCTAACAATAGCATGCAAAAACGCAATAGCGTATATTTAAATTGCATTTATGTGATAAAATAACTTACTTCATATAGATCCCTGAACATAATCGGCGGACGTATGCGTCCGCTGATTATTATCTCGAGAGATTTATATGTAAAGTAATTTATTTTTCACGTAAATGCGATTTACATAAGCCATTGTGATCTTAACATGTTTTATAAACTGCAATATTTATTTTTACATGTGCAATATTATTCTCTGAAAAACGATTTTTTCCATTAGTCATATTTGGTTCAAATTTAAATATTTTTATTTTTTGATAATGAATATAAGAAATTTCAATATATATATATATATATATATATACATACATATATATATATATATATATATATATATATATATATATA
>NW_012130082.1:1660726-1673610 GCF_000143395.1 Atta cephalotes
ACACGAACTTTCCGGACAACCCAATATATATCACTTTATTAATAAATTTTCAAAAATTTATAATAAAAAAATATATAAAAAATGTAAAAATTCTCAAGTAAAATATTAATTAATATTACCAAAAATTTAAATGATATTAAATAACATTAAATAACATTAAATATAAAAATAATTTAAATTAAAGTAATATCATTCTCCTGATAATTATAGAGTAATTCCGGTACATACGGCGTACCTATCAAAAACTTATTAAGTATTATTTATTATATTTAAAACAAACTATATATCAATAAAAATTTTGTACTATCTACTATGAAAAAAATATTAGAAATCCGAAATATTTATTTTTTGTATTAAAAAATAAACTTTTTGAAAACTTTGCATTTTTGCCGTATATAAGGATGGGATATATGGCTACTAATAGGGAGAGAGGGGGAGGTATGTACGACTCATGAAAAATTTACAAATAACGCATAAAAATGAGACATAAAATGCCACAATAACTTATAAAAAAATGCGTTTAAAATTTTATTAAGGAATAAAAATGAGAAATACGTATATGAAGTAATAAATAATAATTATAATCTTCCTACATATATTACAAGTGTTATGAGGTTGCATATTTCATGTAATGCGCTTATTGCATTTAGTGCACTGAATTCAATCTGCGCACTTTGTATGCTTTAGGCATAAATCCCGCCCGCTAAAAATTCCATATATCCCAAACAGGTGAGATATACAAGACAATAAACTAAACAAAGAATACAAAAGCAAAGCATTTATATTTTGCTATAACATGCTTTATTATTCCTCTACACATATGCATCATGAAATAACCACTAACAATAAGTCTTTTATACGCCCTATTCATTTATTATTTATGTAGATTATAATTTATGATGGCGCTACTTATTACAGTGATAAATCGATTCAACTCATAATAATTCAATTTAATATTAACAGTAAGAAACTGAAATCATAACTCAAAATACAACTATAATAATACTAATACTAATATATAACATAAAGGCAAACAGAATAACAGAGTAGTTGCGAGAAAATTACCCTCACTCCTTCTATTTTTTTCTGACTTCTGCGACGTAAATCCCAGCGCGGCGTATTAGAGTTACTCTATGAATTATTTATATCATTTTTGCACACGTAGTAGATATGAGAGGCTATTCTGTATTTTAATAAACCTGAAAGCATCAAATCGAATTTTGATGACGTCTTCCTTTCTTGAGTAAAAATGAATTTACGTCATATCAGTTCTTAGATTGTATGGGTATAATATCTTTGTGATAAAAATTATTTATCGATAAACAGGGATACTGGTTATTTTCGCGCGTTACACGCGACTGATAATCTTCATAGGTTCTTATAAACCCTTAACGTTTCACCTCATCTCATCTTATTTTGTATTAAGTAATTGTTCGCGATAAGTGTTGCAATAGTGCGATAAGTTATGCAATAATTATTATTAATCTTGTTAATGCACTATTTTTTTATAATGGTATTTTATAATAAATTATTAAAGTAATTATTTAAGTAATAAAAAGATGGAAAAAATATATACATTACAATATTAAAATTACATTAAAAAATACACGAAATATACATATCTATAAGAATTTATAAAATTGGTTTCTAAATAAAGGTGGGTTTTAGGGTGGGATTTCGGGTTTCCATGAGATTGGTCGAGCTATGGCGACCTTGATGTCCGACGAAGTCTTCCACGACGTGGCTTACAAGGCAAAAAATAGAAATCATCTCTTAGCTGGTATTGACGAGTTCTTAGATGCCGTGACGGTATTACCACCCGGTGAGTGGGATCCAGCAATCAGAATAGAACCGCCAGCCGCTATACCATCGCAGGTGAGAATAGTCTTGTCAGGAATAAGAAGTGATATAATCTTTATGAGTTCAGATCTCAATATTACATAATTAAACGCATAAAAATAATCTCTATCTTTATCGACGATAGAAGCATGTGACAAGAAAAATTCTTTCTTGCGTGTGTCCATAATATTGAAATTGAAACAATCAAAATTATATCAATTTTGATATTTTTTTAAAAATACAGTCTATGAAAAATAAAGTCTATGAAAAGTATTCATCACTTCAATCGCAGTTTGATTTTACGTTCTCAGGAAGTCAGAAAGAGACCCAAAGAGGAAAAGCCTAAGGAAGAGTTCGACGAGGAAGCTGATGAACAAAAGCTAAGGGAAGAATCCGGTCTTTCGAGGACCGGTAGACTGTTCGGCGGTCTGATTAACGACATTAAAAGAAAAGGTCCATTTTACTTTTACGATTTCAAGGATGCCCTTGCACTTCAATGCGTCGCGTCTTTTATTTTCTTGTATTTCGCCTGCTTGTCACCCATCATTACTTTCGGTGGCCTCCTCAGCGAGGCTACCGGAAAAAACATGGCTGCTATGGAATCGCTAGTTTCCGGTTTCGTTTGCGGCATTGGATATGGCTTCTTCTCTGGTCAGCCATTGACTATACTTGGTTCCACCGGCCCAGTTTTAGTTTTCGAGACGATTGTCTACGAATTCTGCAAGTGAGTCTTGATAAACAATCTATCTACATTTCAACTAACTTCTACAAAATTTGTATTACTTTATATAACTAATTAGCATTTAATCATATTGTAACTCCAAAAGATACAGTCATTGAACGAGTAAAATAGAAAATCTTATTTATTAACATCTTCTTTCTCCAAAATAATCTGATCAGATCATTATTTTTGCAGAAAAGTCGACTGGAGTTATATGTCTTTCCGTTTTTGGATCGGTACATGGATCTCCATAATTTTGATGATTCTCGTGGCTCTTGATGCAAGTGCTTGCGTTTGTTATATCACTCGATTTACGGAGGAAAATTTTGCCACTCTCATCGCCTTCATTTTTATCTATAAGGTAAAAATAATCGTATTGCTTCCGGTATTATAAGCTAGATACAACATTAATTTATTAAGTTTTATTATTTCGATTCTTTTATATTCTTCGATATTAAAAGCGTTTTAAAAAACATATTATTTAATCATAAAAAAATTAATGCTATTAATTAATGCTTAAATTATGCATTCGATTATTTAAGCGAAAGTTGCGTTTATATTTTTTATATAATTATCTGTTTAATATCTTATATGTATTAAGTGTATCAGTACATTCTAGGCAATCGAAAACGTGCTTTCAATTGGCAAGAAATATCCCTTAAACACCTATTCCAGCGAAACAATGGACTATGATTGCTGGTGTAAACCACCGAATACCAGTCTGCCATCCAGTTATAACAGTATGAATTGGACTATGTTAGATAAAACAACTTGCGAGGTAATGTAATTTTTCAAAATAATATAAAAGTCAGTATGAGAAGTTAAGCATGCGACAATTCGCTTATTGTTAAGAATACTTTTCCATATACACCTTGAAATCTGATTGAATTTCATTAAAGTGCATTAATATGATTATATCGGAGCGTTCCGTTTGACTACGTTACGATTAACTATATTCATTCACAGCGACTGATACTTGAAATTTTTCTATTAAATCAAAAGATCAGAAATTTTTATATTAAGTTAGCGACGCAGATAATCGGGTCTCACACACAAAAAAACTCTCATTACAAAATTATCAAAACAATTTTTGTCTTGATTATTTATGTAACCTGATGTCATAATTAAAAATTACAAATTTTATTTAAATATCAGTTCACTTGATGACTTTACTTGATATCTTGTTTGAATGATAAAAAAACATCCAGCACACAAACATCTCGTTACGCTCAATCACAACAGTCAAATGCGTATGCTTCTTCTTATATTTTCTTGAGAAATTACAAGTTCCTATGTGCAAAGTAGATTACTAGGTGTTTTTGAATTTACGAGAAAATATGATCTTTCAAGCAATCTAATTCGCTCCTGCTTTGACGTCGTGTTCGTTATTGCTTCTTTCAGAATTACAATGGCAGTATGGTGGGCGATGGGTGCAACATACCACATTATGTACCCGACGTGTTCCTTATGTCAATTATCCTATTCATGGGCACGTTCTTACTATCAATAGAGCTGAAGGATTTCAAGAATGCTTTATTTTTTCCCTCAAAGGTAAAAACACATGCTTTAATTGAAAAAGAAGGTACAACAGCTTTATCTTTTTTAAAAATAAATATTAAAGAAGTTATAAGAGTAGAGTTAAAATTATTACTCATAAAAATTAGATACTATAAGCATATCTTTATTTTTTAGAAACTCAATAATTTGTCTTATTTTCGTCACATTATCATACTTTCTTTTTTGGCATTTCTATGTTGCTTTAGGTGAGACAAGTGGTGAGCGATTTTGCAGTAATAATAGCGATATTCTCTATGAGCACATTGGATCATTTCGTGGGCATTCCAACACCGAAATTGGAAGTGCCGACGGAATTCAAACCAACATTGGAAGGACGAGGATGGATAATCTGGCCTTTTCAAGGGAATCCGTGGTGGAGTGCTATCGGGGCATTCCTCCCTGCTTTGTTGGGTACTATATTGATTTTCATGGATCAGCAAATCACGGCCGTTATTGTTAATAGAAAAGAGAACAAATTAAAGGTAAGCAATTACGCCTTTATCTGTTCTCATCAATACATAATAGATGTTATTTAAATAATATATAATAATATTAATAATATTAATAATATATAATAGATATATAATAGATGTCATTTGAAAGGACTGTAAAAAAAGAGTACATTGAATAATTAACAATAGTTTGCAATAATATAGCAATAATAAACTCTATCAAAGATCTTATTAATGCTTTTTCAGAAAGGATGCGGGTACCATCTGGATCTTTTTGTTCTGTCGATCTTGATCGAGATATGCTCGGTAATGGGACTTCCATGGTTTGTTGCAGCGACAGTCCTCTCTATAAACCATGTAAACTCATTAAAATTGGAATCCGAGTGCGCTGCGCCGGGCGAGAAGCCGCAGTTTTTAGGTGTCCGTGAACAAAGAGTTACTCACATACTGATATTCCTGATGATCGGGTGCTCGGTGCTCCTAACACCGATGCTAAGAAACATACCGATGCCGGTGCTATTCGGTGTCTTCCTGTATATGGGTGTCGCGTCGCTAAAAGGTCTTCAATTCTTCGATAGAATTCTGATAATGCTGATGCCTGTTAAGTATCAACCAGACTACATGTTCCTTCGCCAGGTAAATCAATAAAGTTCCGACGTTTGGATATTTTTAAAGTAGCTTGAAACGCATTCATTATAAATTTGTGTTTCTTTTAGGGTATATTTTCTTTAATAAAAATATTAATTTTAATAAAAATATTAATTTTAATAAAATATTTCAAAACTTTTAGCATTTTTTATAATTCCTATTGATCTGATTAATGTATTATCCAACACTATTTTTCAACAAGATAGTGAATAATTATTTCTTATATATATTTTTATCTATTGAACACTAATCCGTTAATCAAAATTGGCTATCACATTATAATTTTGAGAATACTGTTAAAGAGACAAAAAAATAATAATTTTAAAAACATCTTTATGACATTCGTAGTTTATGATATTTGTAGCTTTGTCAAAAAATTTTTTTCGATATATGAGAGAGGTGTAAAATACGATTATATCATGCAAAAATATGAATTTTTAGCTTTAAAAATGCATTTCGTTTTATTTCGGTATAATTTTCTGCTTTCAAGATAATGCAATTTGAAAATAGTTCCCTTTTCCATATAATATAAAAAATATAATATAATATGAAAAAAGCATTTTATTCCATTTTAATTAATGCATTATGTGAAAAATAAATATTTTTGTACTAATATAATATAATCGGATCATACTAAACCAACAAGTATTAATATAAAATTAACAAAATACAATATAAATATATTAGGCAGGAAGATTATTAATTTCCATGATTTAAAATTACAATCTTCCTATCATATCATATTTTGTCAATTTTGATCAATATTGTTTTTTTTTATTTAACACGATCCAATATTATCCGTTACATTTATTATGTAAATACAAAATTATTTAATACAAATTATTTAATTTTCACATAATGCAATATTAAGATGAAATAAAATACTTTTTCAACTATCTAGAAAAGAGCTATTTTCAAATTGCTATATTCTGAAAATAAAAATAATATCGACACAAAATAAAATTTATTTTGAGACTAAAAACTAATACTTTCGTGTGGCATTAATGAAATTTAGAAAAAAAATTGGCTGTAAAATTATTTTTAATCTTTTTGTTCCATTTTGTTTAAAATTAATAGCCAATGGATTCGTGTTGAGCATGCAAAAATGATAAATGACTATTTATATTCGTATTGCAAAGAAAAATCAAATTTTATCAGATAGTTATTTAAAGTTACGGTATTTCCAACATTTGAATTCCAAATATATGTTTTTAGGTTCCGTTGAAACGTGTACATATGTTCACTGCGATTCAACTTGCTTGCCTCGCTTGTCTATGGCTCATAAAATCCTTCAGTCATACTTCTATTTTGTTTCCTTTAATGGTAAGTGATTAATCCAAGAATTAATAAGTCATTCAATAATTTAATAATATTTGTATTGTGTCTTTTACGAATCCAGATGTAATAAACAGAAAAATTTTAATGAAAATATACCTATTATTTTTTTTATTTACAAAAGGACCAAAAAATCAATTAACCATCTTATTTATTAATAAATTATTTTACAAAGTAAATTAAATTGTTGTCTTAGAAAAGTCATCGTTTTATTAAAAAGTCAGGTACATATCTCGATAAAATTATCTAACATATATCGACGTCTAATATTAGACTCTCATGATAGTGATCATAAAGCTAAAAATTTTAATCTCAGAATTGACATGTTTTGTGCAAGCACACAAATGATACTTTTTCAAGGATATAATTCTTAATATAAATGTTTATATCTTTGTAATCTATAATGTAAATATTTACAGCTCGTGGTAATGATTGGCATACGCAAATCCCTGGATTTGATGTTTACGCAACGCGAGCTGAAAATCCTCGACGACATAATGCCGGAAACAACCAAGAAACACGCCGACGATCTTCGTAAGCTGGAGAACGGCGAGGTTAGCACCGCGACACGAATATTAAACGCCATCACCTGTCGCAAATAGCATATAGAAGGTGATCGCGTGGCGAACGCTCGCCCCGTGGTCACTATAACTCTCTCCGACTTTGGAGAATCCGCCCTTTGTAAAAGAAACGATGTATATTATGATGAGTGATCGGACGAATGTTACCTAAAACGAATTAGTTTTTCGTCGTTGCGCGGAACAAATTCGAGTAAAAATTTAGGATCTCCGAATATGAGGCTAGAATATAATTTAATTTAAAGCGCATAATTATATATACGCCGGATAATTTAAGAGTGCCAAACTTGGCCTTTAATAATTTACAAGAAAAGTACGGACGGACCAATAATTTTTACGCAAAACGCACACTTTTTACTATTTCGTCGAAACAACACTTTCCTCCTTTTTGCGGTCAAGATTTTTTTTATTTTCGCAAATGACATTTTTCACCGCCTGAAATAGAATGACGAGAATGGTACTATAAAAAACAAAAAAAAACGTTACCGAAAATATGCGTACATAGACTGTTTTCAGTCTATAGGAATTTTTTGAAACATGACTTAAAATTTACTCCATTTTATGAAAATACATAATATATTGTTGCTTCGAGCATTTTATGCGGCAAATTTTTATATTTTTTTAACGAACCAAATCTCGGCCTTGAAAGCCATCCTCTCGTCTTCCACTCGGAACACGTGCCAAATAATCTTTATCCTCAAATCCAGGTGGTGTACTAACCGACCAGTATTAAAGTAAATGTTATGATATATAATCGTTGTTGAATTTTTGAATGCGGTAGACTTTTGGATACCGCAATCTTAAACGTTTTTATCGATAGCATTGTTGTTATAGCGAAATTAGAGTAATGTGTTGAATGTTGATCGTTTTTGCGAGCGCTTCGAACACGTTGGCGACTATCCGAAATTTTATTTTTGTGCAATAATTCGCTCCAAGTTTCCAGATTATTCTTCAATGGTGAACCGCGCGCGATGAATTTTTATCGATGTTTTCATTGATGTGTGATGTCTTTGATGGGATTATACATAATTATCATTGTTTATATATACATATATTGGTTATATAATCTTAGGCGAATTTAAGATAGAGATAAGCAAATGCAATTTTCGTTATTACGCCGTAATATAATTGAATAATAATTGAATAATATTACTCTTACGAGTATCATAGTTACAAACATAGTTGCGCGTATCGAGCACGACATTGCAAACTATTAACGGTAGTTAAGGAAAAATTATTGTTGCAAGGTAAGCAATATTGTATCGTTTTTGTTCATACATTCGAATAAATTAATGTAGCACTTCTTCTATAATTTATACATTCCAACATTACAGCAAACAAAGGGCTATTTGAAATAAAATTATGATCAGTTCACCATGGGAGAGTACACGTTCGCAGCATTGCGAATTTTTTAATATATTCTTAGTTAATTGATTAAACGGAAAGCGGGTCCTATCATCGAAATGATATCAACGAAGATATTTATTTAATAGCGATCGACACATCGCAATTGATATTCGCGACTTGGCGAAACAAAGTGTTGTTGCATTTAATATATCATGTCGCTAATATCCTTTTCTGTGAACCATTCGAGACTCTTGTATCGATTTAATGCGCCGTCATTCACGCAGTTCACGTATCTTATCATGTAAAAATACATTATTGTTTTTTTCGAAACACACGAAATCTCTTTATAATTCCAGTATCTCCTACACAATTAATGATTCATGTATATAATTTACAATTCGTCTGCTTGAGAGCTCTTACTTATTTCTCGCAATAGTCAAATATCAAAATTTTTTATTGCCCTAAAGAATGCATAATATTATATAATATTATATAAATATTATGTTAGTAATATAAAATAATAAAATAAATTTATAAATTTCGTGATAATTAACACTTAATTTACTTTTTATAAAATTGATCTCATTTTTAATGTTCTGCTTTTTGGATTGCATTTCATGGATTTACATTTCATTTTATTTTTAATTTAAATATACAAACTAAATTTACATTTGTAAAAATTGCAATCTTTTAATAGCTAAACTACAAAAGTATTGTTACATATTTATTATACTGAATTTTATTATTAAAAAAGATTCCCGTTTAATTGTCATTTTAATTCTTAATTTCTTTTTTATTTTGGTTTAAAAATTAATGACAATGAAAAAATAATATTTTTTATCGTAATCTTACGAAGACAAAAGTAAGCTAAAATTGGATGTGCATAAAACAGTATAATCATTATTATGTATAATTTTTCGTATGATACGGTACGGTAATAATAGTAAGGGAGTAAAAGGAACACAATATTTTTGAAATTATCTTAACGCGAGCGAGTGATTAAGTGAAGCGTTGCACCGTGTAACAGCCAATTGCGTGCGTTCGTTGTTAACAATTAAATTAAAGACAGAATAACTGAACGGAAGCACACCATGACTCACGGAGGAGAGTGACGATTCAGCGAGAGAAAATGAGAGAGCGACTGAAAGAAATCACACAAGCCGGACAAACACGGAGATATCAATACGGAAATCGCAAAAAAAACGCCAGTCGAATCCTCCGCCTGTCATCGGTACGTCACCATAAGTGCACGTCCGTAGTTTCGTCGCATATAGTCGACATGTTCTTTTCGCAAATAAACTATTCAGCGAACATCCTACGTCCGTTTGTAATCGAAGAAATTTTTCGGTAAATGACGCGACGATGCACATTGCGATATATGCGTTTCAATAGTAATCATGCGCCACTAAATTGAATACAATAATAGCATGTTATGAATTTTCTACAAATTACGTGGCAAGGATATATTACAGCTTATATTTATAATTGAGAATTAAAACAATATCATAATTGCACGATGTTCAATCATCAAACTATGAAAAAAGTATTGACAAATGTTAATATAATGCTAAAATATCAAAATGTGCCTTTATTACATACATTTATATTATACTTGTTTCTAATTTGGTATTGTAAATATCGGTATTTTAGTTCCTCAAACTTCCACAAAATATAAATATCAATGTCGATTATTATTAATTGATATACCGTTATGCACGGATAAAATAATACAAAATATTATCGATACAAATTATGATCGTAACTCTCAAGGTGAACAGAATCGTTATTTATTAAAATTATTTCCTCTCCTCGAAAAAGAAAAAGAAACAACTAATAAATAATTCTATCATCACAAATTCATCGCACTGATTTTTCTATTGTGCATTCTTCTCTTTGTTAGACTTATTTACACGCCAAGTCACACCCTTGTAAATTTATTCATAGTGTTACGTGACGCCCCTGACTGATCGTTATTACTTCCTCGTATAATTATCGTATAATTGATCGATTGAAAAATATGCTGGCAAGCAACGTATTTCACTTGCTTCCCAGTTCGAAGGCAACGCAAAGTTCGCTTGAATTTATGCATGGCCTGATAGAAATTCGTCGCACATATCAATATTGAGATTCAAACTATTGTTTCATTCATACTGCAGGAACACAACGAAATGGGATATGGACCTCCTGCAGGGAACATTCAGATCTCTTTAGCTAATGGGAACATCATGAAGATTCCTTTGGCAAGTATCAATATCAGTGAGGAAGTGAATAAAACTGGTATCTGGCAACAAGTCAATGAAGGCAACGAAAAAACGAAACAGTCAAAATCACTAATCAAGTAAGTATTAAATTTCAAATGATTTTATGCATTTTTTGGAAAGATTATATAAAAGTATAAGACATAGAATGAAATAACTGAAATTGTCGACTATATGAAACTTTAAATTTTTAATTAATAAAATTATCTAATTAATTAAATTAATAAAATCTAATCATTTTTAATTAATAATTTTTCAAATTATTTATTTCATCTTTATTTAAATATTGTGTTTTATTTCTGTCTTACTATATTCATACTTTATTTTATTTATAATAATGATACTCTTTAACACGACATTATATATTTTACTGATATATTATTTTCAAATTTTATTACATATTTGTATATCATATTTTTCTAAAATGTAAGAATTTTTTACGAAGAAGTTTTTTTAAATTTGACAATTCATCATCTTGCTTATATATTTATAGAATAAAACAAAGAAATAAATAAATAGTGCTCGAAATTTGCACAGCAAAATAATTCAATTATAAACGACAAATTAATATTTAATTGACATGGAATTTTTTTCGATTTGCAACATTTGTCAAACAAAATAGATAGATTCTTTTAATTATATTAAAGAAGATTCTGTAAAAATCGAAACATCTATTCTTATATTCTTATTATTGGTATATGAAATTAATATTAAATATTTTTAATAAAATATCTTGTATTTGCTCGTTTATTTAGTCGTTTGTAATTGAATATTTATAGAAGCTCATCATAAATTCCATTCAAGTAAAATATTGTAATGATTGTATAAAATCAAAACGTTACGACAACTAAAAACAAATAGACAATCGTTAAACTGTAATCAAATTGTTTCTCAGTTAATTTAGTTGAAGAACTTGAACATAATTTAAAATTGACATAATTATTTTCAATAAAAGCATGATCACACATTTATAGAATTTGACTTTTTAATAATATAGATTTTAATATTACCTTTATAATAATAAATTAATATTCCTTATAAAAAATATAAAAACAAAAGTTAAGATATATTCTATCGTAATGTCAAATTTTTTTATAATAACGATGATAATCCTATAATATTGTTAATTTTCAAGTAAAAAGAGAAAAGAATAATATAAGCATCAACATCAAACTGTTATCATGTAATTTTGAAAATTGATTAAGTTCGCATAATTGTCTGACGCAGTGTGGGAAAGCAAAAGAAGCATCCAAAGAAGGACAACTCATTGATAGCTGACGAGACAACGAGACTGACGACAATGACCGAAGAGGACGAAGATGACAGTGGGATCTCGATCAAGGTGACACACGTAAATGACTCTAAATTCTAACTACCATCACCATCACCAAAAAACCGACAATTCATATGGCAAGATACACAGCAAGAGCACCAATATACCGGCATGCAACATATCCCATGCACCGCCGCTGTGAGTAAATTTACAAACGAGGATGGCATGACAATCCTCGTCGAGTCGACGTAAAAAGCAAATTCAGATGCGGACGACTCATTGTAGAAAACATGGATTTTCATAGACGACAAAAATTATTTTTTATTACATAATAACAACAAAAATTAAACGTATATAAAATGATAATATTAACGTATTAAAATATTCACGAATAAACAGAATTTCATGGCAGTCTTTATTCTTTTACGTTCCCGTAAATTTACATCGTTGTATTTATGCGAAATCAACGAAATATTCAAGAAAATATAAATTAAGAAACGTTTTTTAAATTATTATCGTTATAAGAATCTATTTATCATTTACGATTATATAATTAATTATGTTTTGTCTTTTTCATAGCCTAATTGTCTATGAGATTCAATTTTGCAATTCTTGCTTATGCTCTTAGAGATACATATGTTAGCTCATTGTTAATGGGAACAACGATATGGGAAGACGTCAGCTATGATTTATTTCATTTGTTTGTATTTCACGTTAGTATTATTATATGTTGTTTTTCAAATAAAAATAATTATGCAGCTTATTGTTAATAATTGACAAAAAAATACAAAGTACAAATTTATGAAGAAACAGAATAATACAACGTTTTCTCACTTCGTAAAATAGATATAACATCATTCCTCTCTCTCTCTCTCT
>NW_012130082.1:1673809-1682456 GCF_000143395.1 Atta cephalotes
TAAAACTAAACTAAATTAAATTAATTAAGTAAAGTAAACTAGTAATAATAACTTACTTACTACTACTATAATAATATACTAACTCTCTCTCTCTCTCTCTCTCTCTCTCTCTCTCTCTCTCTCTCTCTCTCTCTCTCTTTCTCTCTCTCTCTCTAATCGCATGTTCCTTTCTTTGATTGCTTTCAGCCTTAATCGCTTTTTTGCATGAAACATTAAAAAATTTTATCTCTTCGTTATATTGACAAGATGCATATATAAAAAATTTATTATTGTAAATTTACTACTTATTGTAAATTTATTTAGTATAAATTTTCTAGAATAAAATTGTCATTAAAATTGATCCATTATGGGATATTAAAAAAGAAAAAAATGTTATTATAAGTAAAAAATAATTTTCAAAAAATATAGCATATAGGTACATGTATTTATGATATACTGTATACAGTTTAGCTATATAATATTTTAGTATATGTATCTTTTGTCTATATATTTATTTATTTTTTTATACGTAATATACACAAAAAGTCCGACTTAATGCGATCATCCCTTGTTGCATTTAATAAATTGTACATTTTTTTTGAAAATCAATTATGTATTTTCATGAATTGATTTGTTATTCTATACATAAGAGTACTCAGCCAGAAATGATAATGGAATCGATGTCGATTCCACGTCAATTTGATAATTTCGATATTGAATCCATATCAATTTGATAATTTAACGACGTTTAATCAATTCCATTATTATTTTTGGCTGGGCATTAAGGTCAATTGTATGCATAAATACGATTGTCAAAAAATTAATAGTTTATTAAAAGATATTTATATTTTATGTCAAAATATGCTGGAATAAAATACGAAATATCTCGTAAACCATTGATTTTTGAGATTCTTTAATATCTCTACTTTTCTATCTTTACTTTTACATTTAGAATAATTAGAAAAAATATTATACAAAAAAATTATATTATTCCATTTAAAAAATTGTCATAACTTCCAACTGATAATGAAAAATCTATTTTATCTTTATTTGTGCTTCGATAAGTCATACAACCTTTGTCTAATACATATTTTTTTATTTAAAGATACAAAAAATAGTCATATAAAGCTGGCAGACGATTTTTTTTTCTGCTGGATTACTAGCTGAATTTGCGTACTTGTTATCGTATTAGCAGCAGTGCACAATACAGTACTAAATACGTAAAAATGGTGTGCCGTCGGGTTTAAATGGAATAATCTGTGTATATATACATTTATTATACATATCTAGTATATATAATATATATATGTGTTGCATATAAAATATCTGTATCTCTTTCTAATTATATGACGTAATATGAAAATTTTATAAATTCTTAGATAATTTATGAAATCATAATTAATCAATAAACGCAATTCAATATTTTATATATTACTCGCTTTTTCTAGGAAAAGCATATAAGGAAGACTATTGAAAAAAATTTATTAAAAGAAATCATAAGGATAACTTAAAAAATTAATATATACTTTCGATTTCAGGTAGATTTAATACGATCCAAGGAAAGCATCAGTCCTTTAAAAACAAATGGTACTACCTCAGCCGAAACTTCCGTTTAACAAGAGGATACCAAAAACAAATGCTAATGCAATATATTAGTTTTTTATTCAATCGTTTCAAAACTTTCATCTTTAGAGAATTTTTACTCTGCAATCTCTTTCTGAATTGTCATTTAACCGACATAACATACATAAGATGAGAGTCATAGATCATGCCATTTAATTCTCATGAACTTGTACTCTTCTACAAATGTCTTATCTATTACGTTTAATTGAATAATATTTGTATTATATATATCAAACAATGCACGTTGCTCTTCGCGAGTACATTACAATTTATACACAACTGTAAATGAGATCCTCATTCATAGTCTCAACATGTTTGTACATAAAATTCAATCATTCGAAGATTCGCCAATAGTATTCAATAAATTCAATTGTGATTTTATGAAAGTTTATTTCTCATCTTCGTTAAAGCAGTCGTATATATTATTACAAAACAGTCTATTTTAGTAATTATTTATGTAACAACCAATTCTATTTCTATTTCATTAATATTGCATGTGAATTGCAAAAATACGTGAAAGAAAACGAAAAATGAGAAAAAAAATGGAAAAAATTCCAAATAATTGGAAAAACGCATAATTAATAATAAGCATATAGATGTTTTTACGTTTAATGTAACAATGGCAAATAAAATATGATAAAATCTAAAAAGATCTCTTATACTGCTATGCATCTTCTTTAGATAATATGGTCTAGAATTCTAGATTGACAACAATTATTGATTTATGAGTCAATAAGAATTATGCTAGAAAGTTGTGAAAAACGCACATTTTTCCAAATCGTGATATGATACTAAACGAATACATACGTGGCATTTATAAAACATGCGAATTGCAAAATAAAATTAGAATTTTCACGAAAAATCACTCTTTCTGGCGAATTATTCAAATTCCAATACATTCAAATATTCGAATGATTAATATCGATAATTTTCACTCTTATAAATATGAATGAAATAAATAATAGTATAATAATAGTATAATAATAGTAGCATAGTATTGCGCAGATGTCCAAATACCATAAGTCGAATAATCGAGTGTGTGTATGAAGTTGTAATTATTCGAATATTTGAATATTAATAACTATAATTTTAAGTTTAACATATATGTCAAATTCTGTTTATATAATATTATATAAATCATAAAAATTAAGCAAGAATATTGTGTTATCACGCAATAATATTTGACCCTGCATATAACGATTAAGTAGTTCAAGTAACTTTGTAATGATACTGTGTATATATGCCAAAGAAACCCCACAATCTGTAATACGAATACATATACTTCTTTCGAGGGATATCTCTTACTCTTATTATTGCAAGCTAGTAATACACTTTAAAAAGACAAAAATTTTAGATTATAATAGCTTTTATGAAAAAAATTATGCTTGAATATTTTTTATTCACTTTCTCTAATAATATTAATACAATATCTTGAGGACCGATAAGAATACTATTTGAAAAACAAAAAACAAGAAAAGAAATATGTATAAATTTGTTCTTTATCCCCAAAATACAGAATAATTTTATTGACTTAAAAAAATACTATTATTTTGCAACATTTACAAGAGGCCTTTCAATGAAGAACTATGGAACAATCCTCTTCGAAACATTTATAAAAAATAATCTCTTGTCTTATAAAAATAATCGAAACTAACTTGAAAGAAATGCTTTCTTACTAATACTCTATTAGTTTAGATAAAAAAGTTTATTCTCAAACATACTTATTAAAAAATACATAGCAGATTTCTGTTACTTTTTAAAATTTTAGTCTAGCCAAGATTTTGCGCGTTGAATTTCAAAATTTTCTATTATCATAACTTTTTCAATATTTGGGCATATCCAATTATGACAATATTAAAAAGATTCTAATTATAGTGAAATTAATTTCTTTATCACAAGATTTTTTACAAAAATTTTACATTATATATACTATTATAAAGAAATACATACAATGTATAGAATGATAAAAACAGTCCCTTAAAGGATATGTTATTGTTCGTAATTAAAGAAAAAAAATATCATCAATCTCTGTATATTCTACGATACATAATATTTATTAGGTGATTATTTAACCATAAACTATTTCCTAAATAGCAATGAAATATTCTGTTAAATAATGTAAACAGTTATTTGTTAATTAAGAATAAGTTTGTTATTTAAATTAATTAAATGAAAATTCTTAATGCTATTCCTAAAAGAAATTATTTTTCAATGTAGTTTATAGTAAAAAATAATTTATTAGATTATAATCCATTTTTTATATTAAACTTACAAAACATAACAGAGATAAATAATTTTGAAGTTTTTCGATCGAATATTTGCATTAACAAGTAACTTGTACGAATCCAGAGTGTATTAAATAGAACAAATCTTTTCTCAAACAATCTGTGATAGATAATTAAGGATTTCATAAAGGATTAAAGGATTAGTAAAAATTTGACTCCTCAATTCGGCTAATTATCAAAATGCAATCATTTTATCACGTAAATATTCATATAAAATTTTTAGAAAACTGATTAGGCAAAACATTCATGATATATATATGTTTTTATATATCCATTTTTTTGCTCACAGGTAGTTTGAGAAAATATATTTTAACGCCATGGAATAAAAAAGATTACGTTTTACAATATATGTATTTAACTCGTAAGCAGACACAAGGGAATTTAAACCAAGAATAGGAAATAAGGCGTTACTTGTAATGCCGTTATTCTTATCTTTATTTTTTCTATAATAACAATTTGATAATGATTTTACAATTTTTCATGATGGTAATGATAACGTCAAAGTTGGACAAATCATACGAAAAGTAACTCGTTACTAATGAATTGCGTGACGACATAAAGTAATGCATTACTTTTATGCATGTGAAATGTGAAATAATAAGTTAATTGTTTATTAGAAAACGCATAATGGTAACAAGTTATTCTTCAAAAGTAACTTTCTTTAGCATTATCGTTACTGTCATGGAAAAGAAGTTGTAAAGTAAATACAAGATTATTGCTATAAAAAATAACGGTAATGCGAGATCTACAATAAGAGTCGCAGACGATCACAGAATCTTAAGTCATAGGAAATTGATCAATCAGAGTCAAATGAGTAGAACAATCGACTATGATTAGTCAATTTCCTGACTTCAAACTCCACAACCGTCTATGATTCTTATAGTAGAACCGGCGCATCACGTGTTACTTCCCATCCTTGGTTAAAACAATATGATACATTTATATCGTATTGGAAAATAATGTTGCGTATACATTTAAGTATTTTTATGTAAAGAATGCGTAAACCTACGTATATGAATTATTTAAAATCACACATAAAATATATTCATTAAGCGAAGATTAAACAATATTAACTCTCTATGAAGTAATATTTGGAGTCCTGAATATTGTATCATAATGAGATAAATACGAAAGAGAAGGGAAGGCAAACCGCAATCTTAGGTGCAAAAATAAACGTGCAAATAATAAAATTCATGAATATAATGTATAATATAAGAGTAATCTAATAAAAAATGTATGATATGTGTGCTAATGCGTTTCAATGGTGATCTTCAATAAGTTAGGAGAAATATATCTCTCCCAATGATCTTATAAGATTACGTTTCATGCGTTACATCGCAGCGAAATTCATGGTGGTCATTCGATTTGGTGGATGGGCTATACTCGCCGATGTAGTATTAAATGGTTGTGATTAGGTAGAAAAGACTGCGTCTCGGAAATTAGTTTCCGAGTTGACAAGGAAAGTAGCTAATGCCTGTCATTATGTCTTTAATCATGCTGTGTTACTTTAAATAAATAATATGCAATTAAAACTAAAAGATTTACTGTTTCCTATTACAAAATACATACATCATAAAATGTGTACCTATATAGGATGTCCCAGAATAATTGTCAAATATTTTATATGCTGATATAGAAAAGACCAAATTGAATCAAAAAGTCCTCTACTATTTTACAATTTTCACAATAGTTAATAAGATATTAATTACTAAAAATCAAATAGTTTTTCTCAATAATTTTTTATTTAAGTAAAATTAATATTATTAATTGATTCTATCGAGTCTTAATCAATTTAATTGTTAAATAAATTAATTAACAATATTAATTCAAATACAATATATATATTTACATTTTTTGTTTTCTAATTTTACAAATCAAAACTGATTGTATGTCTTAAGAAGTTACAATAAGAAATTTCAGAACTGCAATTCTATGTGTTTATTAATTGCATTTAATTGGATTTTAAATTCCAATTTAAGAAGTTTCGATATTACTCATTATATATTCTTGAAACTTCCACGGGTCCTTCCTATACAAAGATTATGCGTATCGCGGGTTTCTACTCCATGTCCAGATCCATTCTTAGAATAAGCCAACGTTTCGTGAACCTTACAGTTCATCAGTATCAGGCTGCTCCTCGCCCTGATGGACACGGAAGAAACTCGCAAAACGCATAATACTCATTATATTTTTTCTTATCTTTAATTTATTCTGCTCCTTATTTTAAATTAATAATAAATAAATTAATAATAAATAAATAAATTATTAACTTCTCCCTGTATTGTTACATTGCTGTCTGATCGATGAACGCGAGCTTACCATTTGAAATTGCACAAGTATTATCAAATATGTCATCACTGTACCAGTTAACTAAAAAAAATAATCAGAACTATTAATTAAAAAAATTTAATTTATATTACTTATAGGACATTTTAAATATTCTCACCGAATGCAGAAAAGTATTATCGAGCATAAAGTATCCGTTAGCTGTAAACTGTATTTTGCGATGTAGCAATTGAAGCGAAAATTTCTTGAGCTGTAACATATCTATGATAAATGTCGATACGACGAATATCGTTTCTGAAAAAGTTTTATCTAATCTTTATTTTTTACCTCTGCTTTTTTGTCTTTCCCGATTGCACAGTTTAAAAGATCATGTACTATATTGCCCGTTTTCTCAATCTATACAAAAAAAATTTATAAATTTGTAATTGAAACATTTTGTAAAATATTTTGTAAAATATTTAGGTTTTTATTTACTGATAAAAATATTTTGTTTCATCAATTAAAACGATCTGATTAAAATGCAATCTTATTATATTGATTATTTTACCTCGATTAAAATTTTGGTAATTTTATTGGTAAGGAGAAAGATGGGATAAATCAGAAATATTAGCCAGACGATGGTATTACTAAGAGTGTCATATTCTAAGATATCATCAGTTATCATCACAATCCAAAAAAGAAAGTAACCATTATATGTTAGTGTAAGAAAGAGAAAAATGATGCCGAATAATACTGGAAGTGAATAAAAACTCGACACATCCTCAGAGATTTCACAGAGATGACAATGCACATCTCGCAGTTGCAAAAGTTGATGGACGATCGAATTGTTGACTATGATACGACGTGTTTGATAGAGAGACTGCAGTTGAAGATCAGGTGTATTGATTCCAATGAGACTTTGTATCGCTCGATTAACATCAGCAAAATCTGTCTGAATGACCGTCACCAACAGGAAGTATTGTATCAGTAGCCAACCCATGTGAAATGTCGGCAGAATGTCTGTTAGCCATGAGATTGGGCCCGTACCCAAGGCCAGATTATCATTGAATAGGAGAAGTATCAGAAGGCAAATCTTCAAGGTGCAAACGATGATCATAGTACAAAAGATTCGTTGTCGTCGGAGCGGATGATATAGATCATACAAATGATCTATCTCGTGTTCAATGGTGATTAATCGATTGGCGATCCGCACCAAGGACTTCTGTTTGATGCAGTAGCTAATCAAAATCGCGCAGATCATCAGGGTACCAAGTATAGATTGAAGAACCGAAATGGCTGTAGTCAAACTTGTCTTGATCTTGTATTCCCAAGTAAATTTCAATGGTATAGACACATAGTTCGAAGCTATCATTAAGCTACTCAGCACAACATTATAAACGATTCCTAATTTGGAATATTGAAAAGTGTATGACGTTCTCTTTTTGTATACGATGATTCGGTGGGCGAATGTAGCGAGACCGATAAGCTTGAAGAACATTATCAATATTTTAAACGTCCAAAAATCGTGATGTATCTCTGATTTTATTTTGTTCACTTTCTGTTCACTATATTTTTCTGCAATTGAATTTTCATTATTTACATTTCTAATGGAATTGGAAATTTTATTGACGTTTATGAAAGTTGGATTCTTAATCGAAGACATTTTTGTCAACGAATATCTTCTTCCTTAATCTTTTAAATCAAAATTAATATCTACTTCTATTCTTTATTAGGTCAATTTATCCATATTGCCCTGTATTTCACGATTTACAAATATTTTCTTTAAGAAACTTTCAGTTCAATCTTCTTAATTTTTTTTTCAAGACATTTGTATATACAGATTTTTTTTAATTTGTATCCTTAAGTCTTCTTTACTAAAACCTTTTACACATATATCATTCATAAATGATAATTTAAAAGATGTCCGTTTTATTTTATCGATCTGTCCAATTGCTCTGAATCAAAATTAATTTCTAATTGACGTTGTGCTTTATAATTCTTACAAAGTAGCACTGAGTATGTAGCGATGCTCGCGCTTTCTCGCAAACATCATGTTTGCAAAACATTATTAAATATTAAATTTGTGAAAATTATAAACGCGTGATAAGGAATATAAAGTCGATAATTTTGCTCTGTTTCAGTTTCTGTTTCGATACGGATCCTGTGATGGAAATAACCGATTGTTATGATATTATTGTTAGAATGATATTCACTGAAATATTTATCTGTATATATGACATGATATCTATATACAATAATAAGTTCTTCGTAATTTTTCCAATTGTAATGTTATAACGCGAATTTATGACTCAAAATAATAGTTCTGCATAATTGCATTGTAATATAGTCATTGTCAATATTATATAATTACCAATGTCAACATTATTATTATCATTTGGAGCTTATGGATTATGTAAAATTTTAGCATTAAATTAACTTCAGCCACTTTAGCAAACTTCTTTTAAAATAATGAGAGTATAAATTTTTTTTCACAA
>NW_012130082.1:1685521-1686772 GCF_000143395.1 Atta cephalotes
GATTAATTATTAAAATGGAATCATTTATCGCGTCAATATTTATATGAAATTTTTAGGAAACTGAATAATTAGGCAAAATATTCTCATTGTATGTAATTTTATATAGCCATTTTTTTGCTAATAAGTAGTTTGAGAAAATATATTTTAATATCATGGAATAAAAAAGATTACGTTTTACAGTATATGTATTTAACTCATAAGAAAGTTCAAGATCTATAATTAAACCAGGAATAGAAAATAAACTTGTAATACCGTTACCTGTACTTTTCCTATAATAACAATTTGATAATGATTTTACAATTTTTTATGATGGTAATGACAACATCAGAATTGGATAAGTCGTATGTAAACTCATTATTAATGAGTTGCGTGACGACATAAAATAATGACGACATAAATACTTTTATACATGTGAAGTGTGAAGTAATAAGTTAATTTATCAGAAACGCATAATGGTAACAAGTTATTCTTCAAAAGTAACTTTCTTTAGCATTATCATTATCTGTCATGAAAAAGAAATTGTAAAGTAAATACATCAAGTTGCTCCTTGTCCTGAAGAGGGGAACTGCAAGGTTCACGAATCGATGACATTCCAAGAATGGATCACGGAAAAAACTCACGAAACGCATAATCTTTATATAGCAAGGACCCGTGGAAGTCTCAAGAATATTATTAAATACAAAATTGCTATAAAAAATAACGGTAATGCGAGATCTATCAATAAGAGTCGCAGACGGTCATAGAGTCTTAAGTCGTAGGAAATTGATCAACACAGTCAAATATGAGGAAAATAATCGATCAATTTTCTAGACCCTACAACCATCTCCGATTCCTATAATAGAATCGGCCGCTTAATGTGTTACTTCCCATCCTTGGTTAAAATAATATGAAATATTTATATCGCACTGGAAAATATTGTTGTGCGTACTTTTAAATATATTTTTACGTAAAGAATGCGTAACCCTGTGTATATGAGTCATTTAAAATCTTACATAAAATTTATTTATTAGGCGAAGATTAGATAATATTAACTCAGTATAAAATAATAAATTTGGAGCCCAAAATATTGTATCATAATGAGACAAATACGAAAGAAAAGCGAAGGCATGCTGCAATCTTAGGTGCGAAAATAAATGTGCAAATAACAAAATTCAGTTGTGAATATAATATATAATATAAGGGGCCGTCCATATATTACGTAAGCATAATTAGGAAAGGGAGAGTAATACGAATGCTTACATGAGGGGGAGA
>NW_012130082.1:1693123-1698938 GCF_000143395.1 Atta cephalotes
TATATATATATATATATATATATATATATATACACAATAATTCGTAATTTTTCCAACTGTAATGCCAGTTAATTATAGCGTGAATATATGATTCAAAATAATTCTGCATAATTGCATTGTAGTATAGTCATCAATGTCAATATTATATAGTCACCAATGTAAACATTATTATCATCATTTGAAGTTCTTATGGATTATATATAAACATTTTAGCATTAAATTAACTTTTGTCGCTTAACAAACTTCTTTTAAAATAATGAGTGCATACATTTTATGCATGATTCGCAATTATATGAAATATTTCTTTACGTAAAAAAAAACTTTATATTACTTTCAGTTTATTCATCTAAAGTCTTATCTGTATAAATACTTAAAAATTTTTCAAATATAGTTTATAATATTAATTATCTATGTAAGCTTCTGATAATATTAAATATTTTTAAACATTCGTAAAAATTAAATTTTGGATCAGACGGATATTCTTGCGATAATTTTCAATTTAAAGCTGATTAGTTTTTCTCTATTATATTATTAAACTTTTTATCACATTATTAACACTTTTTTTCATACTAATTTTTGTGATTTAGAAACATTTTTTTCTGGATATTCATATTTTAATTATAGAATATAATAATTAATTTTTTTGGAAGATATAATAATTTTACAAAATTATTCTTCTAGACTATCCATCAAAATTACAGTAGTAAAGCAAAATATATTTAAGTTCAAGTTATATATGTACGGGGTGTTTAATGAGTAACGATAAAACTCTCGCATAGGAATAGAGTGGACTAAACTGAATTAAAAAATCTTGTATCATTTTATAATTTTCGCAATAATTAACAAGATATTAATTACTAAATATCGCCGAATATTAGTTTTCAATAATTTTTTATTCCAATACTGTACAAAAAAACAATCAACTTTACAAAAAAATCAAATGATAAAAAGTGTTTATTTTCTTTTCGAATTCTTTCTTTCGAGAATTTTTCCGAATTTTGTAATATCATACTTTAAGTTTATAAAAATTGCCAATATGTATATATATATATATATATACAATACAATATATATATGCACTGAAAAATAAATGCTGTTGATTCAATTAAAGTCTATATTACGGGCTGTCACTAATATAAGTGATTAATTCATGAATATTTTTATTGACATAAAAAGGCATAAATTATTATTTCAATAATCAAGGCCTTTATGTTTTTTTCTCAGAGTTAGAAAATGCAGTACTAAAAAGTTGACAAAGAATTCTGAAAAAATTTTAGGGCTCTGTAAGAAGAAAATGAATAATTTCTTGTTTCTTGCTGTTTTCCTGTAAATTTGATAGTATTTGACTAAAAAATTATTGAAAACCAATATTCGATGATTTTTAATAATTGATGTTTGTTAATTATTGCAAAAATTTCAAAATGATAGACTAGTTTTTCGACTCAGTTTAGTCCGCTCTACTCCTATGCGAGTTTTATCATTACTCAAGATGGCAACGGTACTTTAAAATTCGTTTTTTTCCTAAAAAATAACTCGTTATTGATTTGCAAAAGTAACTCAATATCGTTATTCAAACTATAACGTTACTTTTTCGTTACTTTTTTTTTAATATTAATAGAATATTATATGCAGTGTTATGTCCAAACCTTTGAAAGTTTAAATTTAGGATTCGATTGGAAAGAGAAGGAATGAAAGTGATTATTATGAAAGTGAGGGTATTAGGAAGGACGCTTAGATTCTCGCAGATATTCGCACAAAGATGAGTATCCCGAGTCAAACACACTTTTTGTCGCTTCGGAATATGGGTCAAGTCTCGCCGAGATATAATATCTGTTTTCGATGAGCAGTGCGATCGTATTTATCTACAAAGAATTCCTGATCCACACTTAGATTTGTATTTGCTAAAACCAATCATGTTTAAACAAGATTTTCTTTACATGATTTGTAATTTTATCATAAATTTTGAGATTGTTGCATTTGTCTACAAATCGATTGCCTACAATATCGTTTACCACTTTTGCGTACAATTCAATTGCCTGCATGTATTATTGCGTGTAGCTCGATTGTCTACAAGTATTTTTGCGCACAAATAAAAATTTTAGAAATAAAGTTACATCTTTAAAAAACATTTATGAAGTTGTATATTTAAAAAGAAGGAAAGGATAAAAAGAATTATTTAACCAGATGCAGTATTTCGAAGAAAAGAAACAAGATACTCATCATAAATACTCTAAGGGTAAAATTATATTATAATAAAAAAATAATATTCTTTGTAATCTGCATTATAAACATATATTTAACTTGTGAGATATGATACAAAAAATTTTATTTTAAGAAATTAAATATATTATAATTTATCACATCATTTATATCATATAATCTTTTTTCCACAAGGACATTTATTGACATAGAATTTCATGTGATCTCGTCACCACATATTATACCTAGAAAGTTAATTTATGTATACGTGTGAACTGTGAATTACAATGAAAAAAAACGTCGTGATCGCGTGATTTAGACAGCCAATCAGATCATTAATATTTCATTTCTGTTTTCTAAAGCTATAGTTACAACTAAATTTTTAAGTAGTTGAAAAGAAAGTAACGATAAAAATATTATAACTAGTAAAATCGTTACTGTTATCCCAAAATGTAATTGTGTTACTATAAACATTACTCAAAAGAAGTTTCATAACTATCTGGAAACGATTCTTCTGATGAAATATATTGTAAAAACGAAAATTTAAGAGACACATATTCTTTTATACATGCGCTAACTCATGTTTAAGAAGTGAAACTCTTTGAAAAAAAAACGGTATTTTTCATTTGAAATGAATATCATCAGAAGTTTAAAAGATAGAAAAAAATTATTTAAATAAAAATTGTACGGTTTTATACAACCAAATGTGATGATTCAATAAAATCAAAACGTTATGACAACTGAAAAGAAATAAACAATTGTTAAACTGTAATGAAATCATTCCTCAGTCAATTTAGTTGAAGGACTGGAACATAATTTAAAATTGACATATTTTCAATAAAAACATGATTACACATTTGTAGAATTTGGCTTTTTAATATAGATTTTTAATATTATCTTTAATAATATACTAATATTTCTTATAAAATATAAAAGTAATAAAGATATATTCTATTATAATATCAAATTTTGTTTATAACAACGATAATGATCCTATAATTTTTGAAAAAAAGGGAAGAATAATGTAAAAATCAACATCAAAATTGTTATTATGTAATTTTTAAAATAATTAAGTTCGCGTAATTGTCTGACGCAGTCTGGGAAAGGAAAAAAGTATTCAAAAAAGGACAACTCATTGCTGACCGACGAGACAACGTGACTGACAATGATCGAAGAGAAGGAAGATGACAGTGGGATTTCGATCAAGGTGACACACGTAAATGACATTCTAAATTCGAACTACCATCCCACCTTCAAAAAACCGACAATTCATAAGGCAAAACACAACGAGAGTACCATTATCCAGCATAACTCCCCCCACTCTCACTCCCTCTCCCTCCCTCCCACTCTCTCCCTCCCTCTCACTCCCTCCCACTCTCTCCCTCCCTCTCACTCCCTCCCACTCTCTCCCTCCCTCTCACTCCCTCCCGCCCCTCTCTTGAGCTGTAACATAAATGTCGTCACGATGAGTATCATTTCTGAGAAAGTCTTATCTAACTTTGTTTTTTACCTCTGTATTTGTCTCTTTCTCAATTGCACAGTTCAAAAGATCATGAATTAATTGCGCGCTTTATTCATCTGCAATAAATATGTAATTGAATTTCGTAAAATATATGGAATTTTATTTACTCATAAAAATATTTTGTTTCATTAATTAAAACGGTCTCCTTAAAATGCGATCTTATTATATTGATTATCTTATCTCGATTAAACTTCTGGTAATTTTATTGGTGAGGAGAAAGATGGGATAAATCAGAAGTATTATCCAGACAATGACATCAATAATACTATAAGAATAATTTAAGATATTATCAGTCAATAGAAACGAGAGAAAATAGTAACCATTATATATGAGTGTCAGAAAGAGAAATACGATGCCGAATAGTACTGGTAGTGAATAGAAACTCGACACATCCTCAGAGATTTCACAGAGATGACAATGCACATCTCGTAGTTGCAACAGTTGATAAACGGTCGAATTGTTGATTATAATACGACGCGTTTGATAGAGAGACTGCAGTCGAAGATCAGATGCATTAGTCCTAGTTTTTGGTTTTGTATCACTCGATTTACATCAGCGAAATCTATCTGAATGACCGTTACCAACAGGAAGTATTGTATCAGTAGCCCACATGAAATGTCGGCAAAACGTCTGTCAACGATGAGATTGGGTCTGTATGACCGGTTACGATCTGAGTGAACAGGAGAAGTATCAAAAGGCAAATCTTCAAGATGCAAACAATGATCATAGTGTAAAAGATACGTTATCGTTGTAGTGGATGATATAGATACAGACGATCTATCTCATACTCGATTATGATTAATCGATTAGCGATCCGCACCAAGGACTTTAATTTGATGTAGTAGCTAATCAAAATCACACAGATCACCAAGGCACCAAGTACAGTTTGTAGAACCGCGATGTCTACAGTCAAATTCGTCTTGATCTTGTAGTTCCAATTAAGTCTGGTATAGAAAAATAATTCGAAGCTATCATTAAGCTACTCAGCACAACATAGTAAATTCCTAATTTGAAATAATTGAAATGTATATAAACATTCTCTTTTTGTATACGATGATTCGATGGGCGAATGTAGCGAGACCGATAAGCTTGAAGAACACTATCAATATTCTGAACGTCCAAAATAAATCTTGATGTAGCTCTGATTTTATTTTGTTCACTTTCTGTTCACTATTTTTTTCTGCAATTGAATTTTCATTATTTACATTTCTAATGGAATTGGAAATTTTATTGACGTTTATGAAAGTTGGATTCTTAATCGAAGACATTTTTGTCAACGACTATCTTCTTCCTTAATTTTTTAAATCAAAATTAATATCTACTTCTATTCTTCATTAGGTCAATTTATTGCCTTGTATTTCACGATTTACAAATATTTTCTTTAAGAAACTTTCAATTCAATCTTCTTAATTTTTTTTTCAAGACATTTGTATATACAGATTTTTTTAAATTTGTATACTTTAAGTCTTGTTTACTAAAACCTTTTACGCATATATCATTCATAAATTGATAATTTAAGAGATGTCCGTTTTATTTTATTGATCTGTCCAATTGCTCTGAATCAAAATTAATTTCTAATTGACGTTGTGCTTTATAATTCTTACAAAGTAGCACTGAGTATGTAGCGATGCTCCCGCAAATACCTTTCTCGCAAACATCATGTTTGCAAAACATTATTAAATATTAAATTTGTGAAAATTATAAACGCGTGATAAGGAACATAAAGTCGATAATTTTGCTCTGTTTCAGTCGATACGGATCCTGTGATGGAAATAACAGATTGTTATGATATTATTGTTAGAATGATATTCACTGAAATATTTATCTGTATATATGACATGATATCTATATACAATAATAAGTTCTTCGTAATTTTTCCAATTGTAATGTTATAGCGCGAATTTATGACTCAAAATAATAGTTCTGCATAATTGCATTGTAATATAGTCATTGTCAATATTATATAATTACCAATGTCAACATTATTATTATCATTTGGAGCTTATGGATTATGTAAAATTTTAGCATTAAATTAACTTCAGCCACTTTAGCAAACTTCTTTTAAAATAATGAGAGCATAAATTTTTTTCACAG
>NW_012130082.1:1698958-1702298 GCF_000143395.1 Atta cephalotes
AAATCAAAACTGTAAATGATATCAGCAAATTAGACTTTTTTTGCATGGCATGAAAAATCTTACGTAATTAAAGGGAATGGGGGGGCCTTCAGAAATTTTTACACTTATTTACATGGAGGAGAGAGGGGGTTAAAAATGGCCATAAATTTGCTTATGTAATATATATATGGACGGCTCCTAAGAGTAATCTAATAAAAACCATGTATGATATGTGTGCTAATGTATTTCAATGGTGATCTTCAATGAGTTAATTAGGAGAAATATACTCTCTCCCAGTGATCTTTGAAGATTACGATTTCATATATCGAAATATCGCAGCAAAATTCGCGAAAATGAATAGGCTATACCGTCAATGTAGTATTAAATGATTGTGATTAGGTAGAAAAAACTGCGTCTCAATAATTAATTTTCAAGTCGATAAGGAAAGTAGCTAATGCCTGTCATTGTGTCTTTAATCATATTGCCTTACTTTAAATAAATAATGTGCAATTAAAACTGAAAGATTTACTTTCCCATTACAAAATACATATGTTGCAATATGTGTGCCTATATAGAGTATTTTAATTGTCAAATATTTCATGTGCTGGTATAGAGAGGACCAAATTGAGTCAAAAAGTCCTTTACCATTTTGCAATTTTGGCAATAATTAATAATATATTAATTATTAAAAATCGCTGAATATTGGTTTTCAATAATTTTTTACTTAAGTAAAATTAAAATAATAATATTAATTGATTTATTCTATTCGAGCCTTATTCAATTTAATTGTTAAATAAATTAATTAACAATATTAATTTAAATACATTATATTTCCATTTTTTGTTTTTTAGTTTTATAAATCAGAACTGATTAGGAAGTTACAATAAGAAGTTTCAGAACTGCAATTCTGCGTGATTATTAATTACATTTAATTGGATTTTAGATCCCAATTTAAGATGTTACGATATTTCTCATTATATTTTTTCTTATCTGTAATTTATTATTCCACTTCTTGTTTTAAATCTCTCTCTGTATAGTTACATTGCTGTCTGATTGATGAATGTGAGCTTCCCATTTGAAATTGCATAAGTATTACCAAATATGTCACCACTGTGCCAATTAGCTGAGAAAGATAATCAAAATTATTAACTAAAAAAATTTAATTTATTAAATTACTTACATGATATTTTTAATATTCTCACCGAATGAAGAAAAGTATTATCGAGCATAAAATATCCGTTAGCTGTAAACTGTATTTTGCGATGTAGCAACTGAAGCGAAAATTTCTTGAGCTGAAACATATTTATGATAAATGTCGTTACGATGAATATCCTTCCTGAAAAAGTTTTATCTAACTTTGTTTTTTACCTCTGCTTTTATCTCTTTCCCGATTGCACAGTTTAAAAGATCATGCACTATATTACCCGTTTTCTTCATCTACAATAAATTTGTAATGGAAATATTTCGTAAAATATTTGGGATTTTATTTACTGATAAAAATATTTTGTTTCCTCGATTAAAACAATCTGATTAAAATACGATTAAAATCTTATTATATTGATTATTCTACCTCGATTAAAATTCTGGTAATTCTACTGGTGAGGAGAGAAATGGGATAAATCAGAAATATTATCCAAACGATGACATCAATAATATTATAAGAATAATTTAAGATATCATCAGTCAACAGAAACGAGAGAAAATAGTAGCCATTATATATGAGTGTCAGAAAGAAAAAAACAATGCCGAATAATAGTGGTAGTGAATAGAAACTCGACGCATCCTCAGAGATTTTACAGAGATGGCAATGCACATCTCGCAATTGCAACAGTTGATGAATGGTCGAATTGTTGACTATAATACGTGTTCGATAGAGAGACTGCAGTTGAAGATCAGATATATTGATTCTGATGAGACTTTGTATCGCTCGATTCACATCAGCGAAATATGTCTGAATGACCGTCACCAAAAGGAAGTACTGTATCAATAACCAACCCACGTGAAATGTTGGCAAAACATCTGTTAACCATGAGACTGGGCCTGTATGTATGGTAAAGATCTCAGTAAACAGAAGAAGTATCAGCAGGCAAATCTTCAAGATGCAAACGATAATTATAGTGTAGAAGATACGCTGTCGTTGTAGCGGATAATATAGATCATACAAACGATCTATCTCGTGCTCGATGGTGATTAATCGATTGGCGATCCGCACCAAGGACTTCTGGTTGATGCAGTAGCTAATCAAAGTCACGCAGATCATCAGGGCACCAAGTACGGTTTGTAGAACCGCGATGCATACAGACAAATTCGTCTTGATCTTGTAATTCCAATTAAGTCTCAATGGTATAGACATATAGTTCGATGCTATCATTAAACTACTCAGTACAATATTGTAAACGATTCCTAATTTGGAATATTGAAATGTGTATGACATTCTCTTTTCGTATATGACGATTTGATGGGCGAATGTAGCGAGACCAATCAGTTTGAAGAACACTATCAATATTCTGAACGTCCAAAATAAATCTTGATGTAATTCTGATTTTATTTTGTTCACTTTCTGTTCACTATTTTTTTCTGCAATAGAATTCTCTTTATTTCTATAGGAATTTGAGATTTCATTGACGTCCATGGAAGTTGAATTCTTAATCGAAGACATTTTGCAATGACTATCTTCTTCCATAATTTTTTAATTTTAGTTAATGTTTACTTCTTTTCTTCATTAAGTCTTGTCAATTTATTCATATTACCTTCTGTTTCGTAATTTATAAGTATTTTCTTTAGGAAATTTTCAGTTTAATCTTCTTAATATTTTTTTTTCAAGACATTTGTATATAAAGATTTTTTAATTTGTATACTTTAAATACACTTTTTTTTACTAAAATGTTTCGCATAAATCATTCATAAATATATAATTTAAGAGGCGTCCATTTTATTTTATCGATCTATCCAATTGCTTTGTATCCAAATTAATTACGACCGTTTGAACATCATGTATAACTAATTGCGAATCCAGTAAACGTGTGATGTGTTGACGTGTATTTTTGATACCTTAGCGCCGAGACACTACCAGTGCTTCCAAATTGACGTTGCACTATATACTTCTCTACAAAGTAGCACTGAACATGTAGCGATGCTTCTACAAACCTTTTTCGTAAGCATCTGCAAAACATTATTAAATATTAAATTTATAGAAATTATAAACGCGTGATAAGGAACAAGTCGATAATTTAGCTCTGTTTTATTCGATATGGATCCTGATGAAAATAGCCGATTGTATTATACAGTATTATTGTTAGAATGGTATTCACTGAAATATTTATCATCTATATATATATATATATATATATATATATATATA
>NW_012130082.1:1712132-1719524 GCF_000143395.1 Atta cephalotes
AAGTCAAAACTGTCAATGATATCAGCAAATTAGACTTTTTTTTGCATGGCAAATCTTTGCATGAAAAATCTTACGTAATTAAAGGGAATGGGGGGGGCCTTCAGAAATTTTTACACTTATTTACATGGAGGAGAGAGGGGGTTAAAAATGGCCATAAATTTGCTTATGTAATATATATATGGACGGCTCCTAAGAGTAATCTAATAAAAACCATGTATGATATGTGTGCTAATGTGTTTCAACGGTGATCTTCAATGAATTAATTAGGAGAAATATACTCTCTCCCAGTGATCTTTGAAGATTACGATTTCATATATCAAAATATCGCAGTGAAATTCGCGAAAATGAATAGGCTATATCGTCAATGTAGTATTAAATGATTGTGATTAGGTAGAAAAAATTGCGTCTCAGTAATTAATTTTCAAGTTGATAAGAAAAGTAGCTAATGTCTGTCATTATGTTTTCAATCATATTGCCTTACTTTAAATAAATAATGTGCAATTAAAACTGAAAGATTTACTTTCTCATTACAAAATACATAGTTGCAAAATGTGTATATAGGGTGTTCTAATTGTCAAATATTTCATGTGCTGGTATAGAGAGGACCAAATTGAGTCAAAAAGTCCTGTACCATTTTGCAATTTTCGCAGTAATTAATAATATATTAATTATTAAAAATCGCTGAATATTGGTTTTCAATAATTTTTTACTTAAGTAAAATTAAAATAATAATATTAATTGATTTATTCTATTCGAGCCTTATTCAATTTAATTGTTAAATAAATTAATTA
Organism: Atta cephalotes; assembly: GCF_000143395.1. Classification (NCBI taxonomy): domain Eukaryota; kingdom Metazoa; phylum Arthropoda; class Insecta; order Hymenoptera; family Formicidae; genus Atta; species Atta cephalotes. The sequence goes on from NW_012130082.1 coordinate 1,712,924, forward strand.
ACAATATTAATTTAAATACATTATATTTCCATTTTTTGTTTTTTAGTTTTATAAATCAAAACTGATTAGGAAGTTACAATAAGAAGTTTCAGAACTGCAATTCTGCGTGATTATTAATTACATTTAATTGGATTTTAGATCCCAATTTAAGATTTTACGATATTTCTCATTATATTTTTTCTTATCTTTAATTTATTATTCCACTTCTTGTTTTAAATCCCTCTCTGTATAGTTACATTGCTGTCTGATTGATGAATGTGAGCTTCCCATTTGAAATTGCATAAATATTACCAAATATGTCACCACTGTGCCAATTAGCTGAGAAAGATAATCAAAATTATTAACTAAAAAAATTTATTAAATTACTTACATGATATTTTTAATATTCTCACCGAATGAAGAAAAGTATTATCGAGCATAAAATATCCGTTAGCTGTAAACTGTATTTTGCGATGTAGCAATTGAAACGAAAATTTCTTGAGCTGAAACATATTTATGATAAATGTCGTTACGATGAATACCGTTTCTGAAAAAGTTTTATCTAATTTTGTTTTTTACCTCTGCTTTTATCTCTTTCCCGATTGCACAATTTAAAAGATCATGCACTATATTACCCGTTTTCTTCATCTACAATAAATTTGTAATATTTCGTAATATTTGGGAAATATTTCGTTAAAATATTTGAGATTTTATTTACTGATAAAAATATTTTGTTTCCTCGATTAAAACAATCTGATTAAAATGCGATTAAAATCTTATTATATTGATTATTCTACCTCGATTAAAATCCTCGTAATTCTACTGGTAAGGAGATAGATGGGATAAATCAGAAATATTATCCAGATGATGATACCAATATTATAAGTATAATTTAAGATATCATCAATCAATAGAACCGAGAGAAAAAAGTAACCAGAATATATGAGTGTCAGAAAGAAAAAAACAATGCCGAATAGTAGTGGTAGTGAATAGAAACTCGACACATCCTCAGTGATTTTACAGAGATGGCAATGCACATTTCGCAATTGCAACAGTTGATGAATGGTCGAATTGTTGACTATGATATGTGTTCGATAGAGAGATTGCAGTTGAAGATCAGATGTATTGATTCTGATGAGACTTTGTATCGCTCGATTCACATCAGCGAAATCTGTCTGAATGATCGTCACCAATAGGAAGTACTGTATGAATAGCCAACCCACGTGAAATGTTGGCAAAACGTCTGTCAGCCATGAGACTGGACCCGTATGGAAGACCAGGATCTCAGTGAACAGGAGAAGTATTAGCAGGTTAATTTTCAAGACGCAAACGATTATTATAGTGTAGAAGATACGCTGTCGTTGTAGCGGATAATATAGATCATACATACGATCTATTTCGTCCTCGACGGTGATCAATTGATTGGCGATCCGCACCAAGGACTTCTGGTTGATGCAGTAGCTAATCAAAGTCACGCAAATCACCAGGGTACCAAGTACAGTTTGCAGAATCTTGATGCCTACAGTCAAATTCTTCTCAGCGTAATCATCATTAATTCTGTATGGTATAGACATATAGTTCGAAGCTATCATTAAGCTACTCAGTACAACATTGTAAACGATTCCTAATTTGGAATATTGAAATGTGTATAACGTTCTCTTTTTGTATATGACGATTCGGTGGACGAATGTAGCGAGACCGATAAGCTTGAAGAACATAATCAATATTTTGAACATCCAAAATAAATCTTGATGTAGTTCTGATTTTATTTTGTTCACTTTCTGTTCACTATTTTTTTCTGCAATAGAATTCTCTTTATTTATATTTCTAAAGGAATTTGAGATTTTATTGACGTCCATGAAAGTTGAATTCTTAATCGAAGACATTTTTGCAATGACTATCTTCTTTCATAATTTTTTAATTCTAGTTAATGTTTACTTCTTTTCATTAAGTCTTGTCAATTTATTCATATTACCTTCTTTCGTAATTTATAAGTATTTCCTTTAGGAAATTTTCAGTTCAATCTTCTTAATATTTTTTTTTTCAAGACATTTGCCTATAAAGATTTTTTTAATTTGTATATTTTAAATATACTTTTTTGACTAAAATGTTTCACGCATAAACCATTTATAAATAAATAATTTAAGAGGCGTCCATTTTATTTTATCGATCTATCCAATTGCTTTGTATCCAAATTAATTACGACCGTTTGAACATCATATACAACTAATTACAAATCCGGTAAATATTCACGTGTATTTTGATACCTTAGCGCCGAGACACTATCAGTGCCTCCAGATTGACGTTGTGCTATATACTTCTCTACAAAGTAGCATTGAGCATATAGCGATGCTTCTACAAACCTGTCTCGTAAGCATTTGCAAAACATTATTAAATATTAAATTTATAGAAGTTATAAACGCGTGATAAGGAACACGAAGTCGATAATTTAACTCTGTTTTAGTCGATATGGATCCTGATGAAAATAGCCGATTGTATTATACGATATTATTGTTAGAATGATATTCACTGAAATATTTATCATCTATATATGTATATATATGACATGATATATATACACAATAATTCGTTATTTTTCCAACTGTAATGCCAGTTAATTATAGCGCGAATATACTCAAAATAATAATTCTGCATAGTATAGTCAACAATGTCAATATTATATAGTCACCAATGTCAATATTATTATCATCATTTGGAGTTCTTATGAATTGTATATAAACATTTTAGCATTAAATTAACTTCTTAACAAACTTCTTTTAAAATAATGAGTGCATACATTTTATGCACGGTTCACAATTACATGAAATATTTCTTTACGTAAAAAAGAACTTTATATTACTTCCAGTTTATTCATCTAAAGTTTATTCATCTTATCGGTATAAACATATAGACTTAAAACTCTTTCAAATATAATTTATAATGTTAATCTATGTAAGCTTTTGATAATATTAAATATTTGTAAACATACGTAAAAATTATATTTTGAATCAGACAGATATTCTTGCAACAATTTTCAATTTAAAGCTGATTAGTTTTTGTCTATTACATTATTAAACTTTTTATCACATTATTAATACTTTTTTTCATACTTATTTTCATGATTTATGTAGAAATATTTTTTTTGGATATTCATATTTTAATTATAGAATATAATAATTAATTTTTTTTGGAAGATATAATAATTTTACAAAAGTTTTCTTCTAGCCTATCCATAAAAATTACAGTAGTAAAGCAAAATATATTTAAGGTTTATTCAGGTTATATGTGGGTCGTTTGATAAGTTTGGTAAATTTCCATGAAATAGCGCTACAATTCATTTGATGACGCGACATCTCGAAAGATCCACTCTTCGAACCCCTTCAGGCCAAATTTCAGCCAGAAAGGACGCAAAGTTCACGTTTGTCATTTGAAGCGAGATTGGCGCGCAAAAAAGTGTCTTCCATCAAGACAACGCGCCGTCCCACAAGTCGACCGTTGCAATGACAAAACTACGAATTGGGCTATGAATTAATTCCTCATCCACCCTATTCTCCGGATTTGGCCCCGTGTGACTTCTTTCTGTTCCCAAACTTAAAAACTTGGCTCGGTGGGAAGAAATTCTCGTCAAATGAAGAAGTCATTTGTCGCCGTCAATGAGTATTTTGCAGACTTTGAAACAGCCTACTTCAAATGACTATACTGTACAATACTGTACAAAAAAACAATCAACTTTACAAAAAAAACATCAAATGGCAAAAATTGTTTATTTTCTTTTCAAGTTCTTTCTCTCAAGAATTTTTCCGAATTTTGTAGTACCATACTTTATCATGTTGGTAAAGAGGGTATTAGGAAAGACGCTTAGATTCTCAGGTACCCGCACAGAGATGAATACTCCGAGTCGAACGCACTTCGGAATATGGGTCAACATCCTACTGAGACGCTATAACATCTGTTTGCGACGAGCAATGCAATACTCGTTTTTATCTACAAAGAATCCGCATTTAGATTTGTGTTTGCTAAAACTAATTGTGTTTAAACAGGATTTTCTCTATGGTTTGTAATCTTGTTATAAATTTTAATATAATTGCATTTGCCTAAAAAAAAAAATCGATTGCCTACAGTATCGTTTGCCTACAGTATCGTTTGCCTATATCACTTTTGCGTACAGTTCGATTGCTTATATTTATTATTGCGTACAGCTTGATTGCCTACAAATACTTTTGCGCACAATAAAAATTTTAGAAACGAAGTTACATCTTTAAAAAACATTTATGAAGTTGTAATTAATATTTAAAAAGAAGGAAAGGATAAAAAAAAGAATTATTTAACCAGGCGCAGTATTTCTAAGAAAAGAAACAAGATACGAATGACTCATCGTGAATACCCTAAGAGTAAAATTATATTATAATAAAAAAATAATATTGTTTGTAATCTGCATTATAAACATATATTTAACTTGTGAGATATGATACAAAAAAAATTTTATTTTAAGAAATTAAATATATTGTAAAGATTATATCATATAATCTTTTTTCCACAAGAATATTTATTAACATAGAATCTCACGTGATCTCGTGTCACTATATATTATAGAAAGTTAATTTATGTATACGTGTGAACTGTGAATGAAAAAAAGCCGTTATGATCGCGTGATTTAGACAGCCAATCAGATCATTAATATTTCATTTCTGTTTTCTAGAGCTACAGTTACAACTAAACTTTTAAGTAGTTAGAAAGAAAGTAACGATAAAAGAAACTAGTAAAATCGTTATCGTTATTTCAAAATTCAAAAAATGCGTTACCATGAATGTTACTTACAAGAAAAGTTTCATAACTGAAAACGATTTGATTCTCCATGAAATATATTGTAAAACACAAAAATCTAAGAGACATATATTCTTTTATACGTACGCTAACTCATGTTTAAAGAGTGAAACATCTCTTTGAAAAAAAACGATATTTTTCATTCGAAACGAATATCAGAAGTTTAAAAGATAGAAAAAATTATTTAAATAAAAGTTGTACGGTTTTATTCAACCATAAATGTGATGATTCAATAAAATCAAAATGTTATAGCAACTGAACTTGAAAACAAATAGACAATCGTTAAACTGTAATGAAATTGTTCCTCAGTCAATTTAGTTAAAGAACTGGAACATAATTTAAAATTGACATAATTATTTTCAACAAAAACATGATTATACATTTGTAGAATTTGACTTTTTAATATAGATTTTAATATTATCTTTTAATATTATCTTTAATAATATACTAATATTTCGTATAAAATATAAAAGCAATAAAGTTAAGATATATTCTATCATGTCAAATTTTGTTTATAACAACGACAATGGTCCTATAATATTGATTAAAATTTTCGAGTAAAAAAAGATAAAAATCAACATCAAAAAGTTATCATGTAATTTTTAAAATAATTAAGTTCGCGTAAGTCTGCGTCTTTTTGACGCAGTCTGGGAAAGAAAAAAGTATCCAAAAAGAAAACAACTCGTTGCTGACCGACGAGACAATGTGACTGACAACAGTGACCGAAGAAAAAGAAGATGATAGTGGGATCTCGATCAAGATGACACACGTAAATGACATTCTAAATTCGACTACTATCCTATCTCTAAAAAACCGACAATTCATATGGCAAGACACAGCGAGAATACATTATCCGGCATAAATACTCTCTCTCTCTTTCTCTCTCTCTCTCTCTCTCTCTCTCTCTAATTGTATGTCTCTTTCTTTTATCTTCAGCTTTAATCGCTTTTTGGATAAGCATTAAAAATTTTATCTCATCATTATATTGACAAAATGTATACATAAATAATTTATTATCCTAAATTTATTATATAGTATATGTATTTGTTTATTTCTTTAATATATACAAAGAGTCCCACTTAATGTGATCATCTCTTATTGCATCTGATAAATTGTACAATTTTTTTGAAAATCGATTATGTGTTTTCATTTAATTTGTCATTATTCTAAACATAAATTAGCTAGAAATGATAATAATAAAATCGACGTCGATTCCACATCAATGTGATGATTTCAATATTGAATCGATGTTGATTCGATATCAATTTGATAATTTAACAATGTTTAATCGACATCAATTCCATTATCATTTCTAGCTGGATATTAAGGTACGATTGTCAAAAAATTAATTGTTTATTAAAATATATTTTATTTTATATAAAAATATGCTTGGAAAAAATACAAACTATCTCGTAAATCAACGATTTTTAGATTTTTCAATATCTCTATTTACATATAGGATAATCAGAAAAAATATTATTGTATATAAAGAAATTATATAATTCCATTTAAAAAATTATCATAATTTTCTGATAATCAACTGAAAAATCTATTTCTTTATTTGTGCCTCGATAAGTCATTCAACTTTTGTCTAAACATATTTTTTATTCAAAGATATAAAAAGTGGTCATGTAAAGCCGGTTGCAGACAATGTTTTCTTTCTAGATTGCTATCTGAATTTACGTACTTGTTACTGTATTAGATGCAGTGCTGGCACAATACGATAGTAAATACGCAAAAAGCCTGATGCGCCGGCTTTAGATGGGACTTAGATGGGACAATTTGTGTATGCACACAA
>NW_012130082.1:1722169-1735329 GCF_000143395.1 Atta cephalotes
ATATATTATACATATATATATATATATATATATATACATATATATTATACATATATAGTATGTATGTGTTGCATATAAAATATCTTTTTCTAACTATAAGACGTTATTATATAAATTTTTCTAAATTCTTAGTGTAACGATGGCAAATAAAATACGATAAAATCTAAACAGATCTCTTATACTGCTTTGAATCTTTAGATAATATAGTCTAGAATTCCCATGCGATAATATATGACCTCGCATATAGCGATTAAGTAGTTAAGTAACTTTGTAGTCATGCTATGCATATATGTATATATGCCAAAAAAACCCCACAATCTGTAATACGAATATTTACTTTCTTTGAAGGATATCTCTTATATTATCGTAAGCTAGTTGTGTGTACTTTAAAGAAGAAAAAAGATTTTGATTATACTCTTTATTAGAAAAATTATGTTGGAATATTTTTTAATCACTTTCTTTAAAAATATTAATACAATACCTTAGGAGCCGATAAGAACTGTGGAAACTATTTGAAGAACTATAAACAGAAAAAGAAGTATGTATAAATTTGTTCTTTATCCTCAAATTATAGAATAATATTGACTTTTCTGTTTTAAAAGAATACTATTATTTTGCAATTTTTACAAGAGGCCTTGAAGAACTATGGAATAATTCTCTTCGAAACCTTCATAAAATAATCTTTTGTTTTATAAAAATAATCAAAACTAATTTGAAAGAATGCTTTTTTATTAATACTCTACTAGTTTAAATAAAAAAGTTTAATCTCAAACATACTTATTAAAAGATACATAATAGATTTCTGTTATTTCTTAAAATTTTAGTCTAGTCAAGATTTTGCGCATTGAATTTCAAAATTTTCTATTATCATAACTTTTTTAATATTTGGGCATATCCAATTGCGACATATTTAAAAAATTCTAATTATAGTAAAATTAATTTCTTTATCGCAAGATTTTTTACAAAAATTTTATGTATTAGAAAGATATACAGAGTAAAAACAGTCCTTTAAAGGATATTTAATATTATTCGTAATTAAAGAGTAAAGATACCGTCAATCTCTGAAACAGTCTGCGATACATAATATTTATCAGATGATTATTTAACCATAAACTATTTCCTAAATAGCAATGAAGATATTCTGTTAAATAATATAAACAGTTGTTTATTAATTAAGAGTAAGTGATATTTAATAAAATGTAAATTAATTAAATGAAAATTCTTATCAGTACATGCTATATTTAAAAGAAATTATTTTTTAATATAGTTTATAGCAAAAAAAATTTATTAAATTATAATTCGTTTTTTATATTAAACTTACATAACCGAGATAAATTTGAAATTTTTCGAATTTAATATTTGCATTAACAAGTAACTTGTACAAATTCAGAATGTATTAAATATAAAAAAATCTTTTCTCAAACAATCTGGGATAGATATATCGATAATTAAGGATTTTATTCGTAAAAATTTGACTATTCAATTCGGTTAATTATCAAAATAAAATCATTTATCGTGATTTATAATCATTTAAATATTCATATGGAATTTTTAGGAAACTGAATAATTAGGCAAAATATTCATGATATATGTTTTTATATTTTTTTGCTAATAGACAGTTTGAAAAAATATATTTTAATGCCAAAAATATATTTTAATGAAATAAAAGAGATTATGTTTTGCAATATACACATTTAACTCGTAGGAAGGCTCAAAGGAAATCCTTAGCAATTTAAATCATGCGAAATAAAGCGTTACTTGTAATGCCATTACTGTTACTTTTATTTTTCCTATAATAACAATTTGACAATGATTTTATAATTTTTCATGATGGTAAATATAACGTCAGAGTTGGACAAATCATATGAAAAGTAATTCATTACTAATGAATTACGTGACGACATAAAGTAATGCATTACTTTTATGCATGTGAAGTGTGAAGTAATAAATTAATTTTTTAATCAGAAATGCGTGGTAACTATTGTAATTATTCTTCAAAAGTGACTTTCTTTAGTGTTATCGTTACTGTAATGGAAAAAAAATTGTAAAATAAATATAAAATTGTTATTATAAAAAATAATGATAATGCGAGATCTACAAGAGTCATAGTCGATCTTGGCATCTTAAGTCGTAAATTGATCAATCAAAATCAAATATAAATAGAATAATCGATTATAATTGATCAATTTTCTATGATTTCAGACCGTCTACGATTCCTATAATAAAACCGGCCGCATTACATGTTACTTCCCATTCTAATGCTTGTCATAATGTCTTTAATTATGCTGTATTACTTTAAATAAATAATGTGCAATTAAAAGATTTATTGTTTTCCATTAAAAAATATATACATCGCAAAATGTGTGGCTATACAGGGTGTTCCAGACTAATTGTCAAATATTTCATGTGCTGGTATAGAGAGGATCAAATAGAATCGAAAAATCTTCTACCATTTTGCAATTTTGCAATAGTTAATAAGATATTAATTACTTAAAATTGCCAAATATTTTCTCTCAATAATTTTTTACTTAAATAAAATTAATATTATTAATTGATTTATTCTATCGAATCTTATTCAATTTAATTGTTAAATAAATTAATTAACAATATTAATTCAGATACATATTTACATTTTTCTAATTTTACAAATCAGAACTGATTGTATGTATTAAAAAATTACAATAAGAAGTTTCAGAATTGCAATTCTGTATGTTTATTAATTGCATTTAATTCAATTTAAGAAGTTTCGATATTACTCATTATATTTTTTTTATCTTTAATTTATTAATCCGCTTCTTATTTTAAATCTCTCCTTGTAGAGTTACAGGAAGAGATTATTTGCTGTTTAACTGATGAAAACAAGCTTGTCATTTGAAATTGCACAAGTATTACCAAATATGTCACCATCGTGCCAATCAGCTGAGAAAGATAATCAAAATTATTAATTTAAAAAAGTCAATTTATATTAAATTACTTACATGATATTTTAAATATTCTCACCGAATGAAGAAAAGTATTATCGAGAATAAAATATCCATTAGCTGTAAACTGTATTTTGCGATGTAATAATTGAAGCGAAAATTTCTTGAGCTGTAACATATCTATGATAAATATCGTTATGATGAGTACTATTTTTAGAAAGTTTTAATTAACTTTGTTTTTTACCTCTGTTTTTGTCTCTTTCCCGATTGCACAGTTTAAAAGATCATGCACTATATTGCCCGTTGTCTTAATCTATACAATAAATTTATAATTGAAATATTTCGTAAAATATTTGGGATTTTATATACTAATAAAAATATTTTGTTTCATTGATTGAAAATGATTAAAATGCGATCTTATTATACTGATTATCCTACCTCGATTAAAATGCTGGTAATTCTATTGGTAAGGAGAGAGATGGGATAAATCAAAAATATTATCCAGATAATGCCATTACTAAGAGTCCCATAATCTAAGGTCTTCATCAACAGAGGTGAAAGAATCCAATAACCATTATATATGAGTGTTAGAAAGAGAAAAATGATGCCGAATAGTACTGGTAGTGAATAGAAACTCGATACATCATTAGACATTTTACAGAGATGACAATGCACATCTCGCAATTGCAAGAGTTGATGAACGACCGAATTGTTGACTACGATACGACGCGTTTGATAGAGAGACTGCAGTCAAAAATCAGATGTACTGGTGAGGCTTTGTATCGCTCGATTTACATCAGCAAAATCTGTCTGAATGACCATTACCAACAGGAAGTACTGTATCAGTAGCCAACCCACGTAAAATGTCGGCAGAACATCTGTCAGCCATGAGACTGGGCTCGTTTGGATGCCCAGAATTTCAGTACACAGGAGAAGTATCAGCAGACAAATCTTCAAGATGCAAACGATGATTATAGTATAGAAGATACGCTGTCGTCGTAGCGAATAATATAGATCATACAGACGATCTATCTCATACTCGATGATAATTAATTGATTAGCGATCCGCACCAAGAACTTCTGGTCAATGCAGTAGCTAATCAAAATCACACAGATCACCAAGGCACCAAGTACAGTTTGCAGAACCTCAATGCCTACAGTCAAATTCGTCTTCTCATCGTAATCATCATTAATTCTGTATGGTATAGACATATAGTTCGAAGCTATCATTAAGCTACTCAGCACAATATTGTAAACGATTCCTAATTTGGAATATTGAAATGTGTATGACGTTCTCTTTTTGTATATGACGATTCGGTGGACGAATGTAGCGAGACCGATAAGCTTAAAGAACATTATCAATATTCTGAAAGTCCAAAATAAATCTTGATGTAGCTCTGATTTCACTTTCTTTTCATTATTTTTTTCCGCAAAAGAATTTGCTTTATTTATATTTCCAAAGAAATTGGAGGTTTTATTGATATTCATGAAAGTTAAATTCTTATCGAAGACATTTTTGCAATGACTATCTTCTTCCTTAATTTTTTAATTCTAAGTTAATATCTATTTTTTTCTTTATTAGATCTTATCAATTTATCAATATTGCCTTATATTTCATGATTTATAAATATTTATTTATATTTTTTTTAGGAAACTTTAGTTCAATTCTTCTTAATATTTTTTTTAGACATTTATATATAAAGATTTTTTTTAATTTGTATACTTTGAGTCTTCTTACTAAAACGTTTTCACGCATATATCGTTCATAAATTGATAATTTAAGAGATTCGTTTTATTTTCTTGATGTCTGTCTTCAATTGCTGTGAATCCAAATTAATTATCGATCATTTAAATATCATATACAACTAATTATGAGTTCGATAAATATTCACGTGTATTCTGCGGTTTATAATTCATATGAAGTAGCACTGAACATGTAGCGATGCAAATACCTTTCTCACAAGCATCACATATGCAAAACATTATTAAATATTAAATTTGTGAAAGTTATAAATGATAATTATGATAAGGAACATAAAGTCAATAATTTAGTTCTATTTCAGTCGACATGGAAATGAAAATCCTGCAAATGGAAATAGTAAATTTTTACAGTATTATTATTAGAATGATATACTGGAATATTTATCAACTAGAATATTTATCAACTGTACATATGATATGACACACACACGCACACATACACGATAATACATTCTTTGTAATTTCTCCAGCTGTAATGCTAGAAAATAATAGGCTATTATTATTTTTAATTATCTTCCCACGTCTGTAAAACCTTGCAATTTTGTCTCGCTGTATCTCTGGATTGAATACATATTTTTTAGTTCAAAATATGTGATTTATACCTCAAAGTCAAACAAAGACAGATCAATATGAATCAAATAAATAATTCTGTAATAAATATTCTGTTATCAGTTATCAGTTCGGTTAATACTATCTATTATCATTCGATTAATTATCAAAATGGAATCATTTATCACATAAATATTCATGAAATTTTTAGGAAACTGAATAATTAGGCAAAATATTTTCGTAATATATGATTTTATACAGTCATTTTTTTTTGTTAACAGGTAGTTTGAGAAAATTTTAATGCTATGAAATATAATAGATTACGTTTTACAGTATATATATATTGTGTATATATATATATATATATATATATATAACTCGTAGGAAGGCTTAAGAGAAGACCTACAATTTAAACTAGGGATAGGAAATAAACTAGGGATAGGAATTACAAGTAAATGATTTACTTGTAATGCCGTTATCTTGTTATCTTTACTTTTCCTATAATAACAATTTGATAATAATTTTACAATTTTTCATGATGATAAATTATTAATAATTAGAGTTATATAAAAAGTAACTCGTTATTAATGAGTTGCGTGACGACATAAAGTAATGCGTTACTTTTATGCATGTGAAGTTTGAAGTAATAAGTTAATTTTTTAATTAAAAACGCGTAATGATAACAAATTACTCTTCAAAAATGACTTTCTTTAGCGTTGTCGTTACTATCATGGAAAATAAATACAAAATTATTGCTATAAAAAATAATACGATAATGCGAGATTTACAATAAGAATCGTAGACGGTCACAGTTTTAAATCGTAGAAAATTGACCAATATGTCCCAGTCAAATATGAGGAGAATAATCCATTATGATTAATCAATTTTCTATGACTTCAGATCATTCTCACAATCATCTACTATTTCTATAATAGAACCTGTCGCATAACGTGTTACTTCCCATTCTTGGTTAACATTTATATCGCATTGGAAAATATTGTTATGTATTTTTAAGTATATTTTTACGTAAAGAATGCGTAATAATATAATATACCCTGCATATATGAGTCATTTAAAATCATACATAAAACCAGGATTAGATAATAATTAGTTGAAAGTTAAAAAAAAAGGTAAAAAAATTAATAACTTTTAATTTAACTTAGTTAATTTTAAATGCATTAAATTTTAACTTAACTAAGTTACTTTTAAACGTAACTTTTTAACTTTTTTTAAATTAAAAAATTTTTTTATTGTATCTCTTTTAAATATTTTAGAAAAATAGTAAGATATAATAAGATTAAGGGCGTATATTCGTAATTGTATATTTTAAGACCAGTTAAGTAATTTCTTCTAAGATGCTAATACAGCTCTGATTGGTTTATGTGGTTATGTTTTATGTCATAAGTCTTAGTCCGGATCTACAATAGATGTTTTAAGCCGCAAGTCATAAGAAATTGATTAATTACAATCAAATATTCTTTTCGCATTCGATTGTAATTGGTCAATTTCTTACGGCTTAAGATTTATTAAAAAGTAATCTCTATTAAAACATAATCTTGTATCTTTTCTATATGCTAGCTGTTTTTTTAAAGTTATATAACTTATATAGTTATATCGTTATGTGTTATATATACTTATATCACATATGAATAAAAAAATTAAAAATTTAATTTACTTAATAATCTATATTGTAATTATTTAATCTCATTTTAAGAAAAATTATTTTAAAAAACATTATGATTTAAAAATAATTTTTTTCAAAATTAACTTTTTTTTTAACTTAAGTTAATTTAATATTGACTTAACTTACGTTAAGTTAATTTTTTATTCCTTCAACTTTTAACTTAATTTTATTAATTTTCTAAAGCCATTAACTTTAACTTTATTCAGTTAAAAAAAAACATTAACTTACTCAACCTTGTTAAAACATATTATTTAGCGGAGGTTACACGATATTAACTCTGTATGAAATAATATTTGGAGCCGAGAGTATTGTATGTAATGAGATAAATATGAAAGAGAAGGAAAGGCATGCTGCAATCTTAGATGCAAAAATAAAATTTGTGAATTTAATGTATAGTAGAGGAAAGTGGCGGAATTGTGCACAGCGAGTAATTGCATCCTAATTTAGTACTTTTCCAATAAACGAAGACATCACCGTGGTGAAATTTTTACGCAGAAGATCATCGTCGTAAGATATAATTAAAAGATATGACGTAATATACATTGCTAGCCAGAGAAATACAAAAAAATGAAATCACATCTTTTCTGTTTATTTTAACATTCAAAAAATAAGGTGATAGGTCCGTATTTTTAATTTATTTAAAGTTGCATACGTTATTAAAGTACATTATTATGTGCATTTTTTAAGTTGTTATTTATTAGGTTTAGTTAGGAATTATTGAAGTAATCGTATTTCATACCAAGTAAAGTTGCGGCGGGCAGGGGCAGCGAAGTAAAATTTTTCAGTATATGGAATTCCCGAAGATAGATTAAAAGAGAGAAGAGGAGGAGATAAATATATTTCCTCATACTTATATTTTCTACATAAAATAAAAATAGCCACTCTAATTTTACATTTTTTAATAAAATTATTAATGAGTTCCTCCATATTTAACTTCGACCATTTCTTGATAAATGTACAATGTCGCAATACGATTTAAACATTTTTGTTTCAAATTTTTGTTGATCAAAGATAAGTCTTAAATAAGAAAATGACCTTTCAGTCGAACAAGTTATAGGAATCGTTAAAAGAACGAATAAATTTTACGTATGCTAGTACATATAGTATGCTAGTATTCTGATCTCGGGATTGTCTTGTAAAAATTACATTACATCTTTCAAGCAACGCAGTTTTATATTTGTAATTTCTAAATATCTCATGTAATTTAAGCTTTTGTTCATCAAAACAAAAATTTTCTGATTTAATGTCAGACTTTGATGTGAAATTATAAAACTGAGTTATTTCTTAGACTATAATATTGTTGCCTATCGCAAAATTTTCAAATGAATTTAAAAGAATCATAATTTCTGAATTGAATCGATCATTCATTGACATTATGACATGCATCTAATGTGCAGTGGACATGAGTCAAGTAGGTGCTGTTGTTTTTATTTTTTATTTCTATTTTTTGGAATATTTTCATGTTTTATAATTTATTTTTGGGGAAAAGTAATTTGAGTAGTGGCATTAGAATATTACTTAACTCGATAGTTTCTTTTCTCCAGAAAACAGAATAAACAGTGCAACATTTTTCATATTTAAAGTCAAACACGAAATTGCTAAACAAAACTGGCAGTAAGATTTTCCGCGGCTAAAACAGTGCCATCAACACAAAAGTAACACTTTTATTCCGCTTTCTGGAGAAAAGAAACTACCGGTTAAGAAATAATGCCAATTCTAATGCCATTATTCAAATTAGTTCCCCCGAAAATAAATGATAAAAATAATTCAGAAAATAGAAATAAAAAATAAACATAAAAACAACAAAAAATAACAAAAATATAAAAATAACAAAAAACTAATAAAAATAACAAAATAAACAAAGTAAAAACTAAAAAATAAAAAATAAAAAAACAATTGTAATGCAGTCATTAAGATATTCCTTAAAGACAGTTTCAACTCTATTAAACGCAGAGCAATTGTTTTTAAACTCACGTACATGTACAAAAATATCATTAGAGCCTAACAGCGACCCGTGACAAGCGACTGGACTAAGCGTGATGGCGCGCCCAGAGTGACAAAGCGACATTGCTTTATTTTTCGAGCTCTTTCCAAACAAATGCGTGCCCCATTATGTCCTTTTACAGTAACAAAGATCTAGAGATTTGAGATTACATTTTGAACTATATTAAAAGAAAATTGAAACTGGCCTTTTAGTCGCGCCGCCATTTTAAAAACAGTCAGAAATCGTAAAAAATAGTCCGATCGGAAAAGAGTATTTTCATTTCATGAAAGAGCGTTCAATTTTCTATAAAAAAAAATGTCAATATTTCTTTCATTTTTTTGTTTTTCGTGCCCACTGACGACAAGCGAAAAGAATGCTTTTCGACGAGAAGAATTAAAAATTGACAGCCCTACAGTTCGGTAATCAGTTAATTTACAGGTCTATTATTCGGCATAAAATCTTTATTCATTAAACAATTTAAGCTCAAGAGAACGAAATCCATGAAATTTCGCTAAATAAGTAGCTAGCTTGATTCTGGAATGCACCATATACTGTATAACTAGCACTAATTTTTTCGTTTCTTCTTGGCATTATTATTTCATTTTTGCCATTTCAGTCAAAATCTATGTGCATTATTATTATATTAGTTTTGTATTTTTTTCTTAATATATATATAATATTTATATAATTTTCTTAATATATATATAATATTTATAATATATATATAATATTTAAAATTATTTAAAATTATTTAAAATATATTTAATATATATTTATATTATAATATAATGAATATATTTTTTTTATTTCATTGTCAACATTTCACAATTCATTCATTTCTTACAACTTTTGTTTGCGCACAATTATACGACACGCAAAAAATTTTTTCGCTTTTCCGTTTTTTTCCTTTTTGCCAAACTTATTAAATGAAAATCAATATGAGGATACGTAATGATAAAAAAATGTTTATAATTTTTATTTCCATATTTATATTGCTTTAAACTTGGAAAACCATTTCGGGGCAATAAATTAATCTTAGGGATGTTACAGTTCCCCCATTTTCTCCTATAAGAGTAATCTCTCTAAGAGTAATAAAACGTATGATATGTGTGTTAATACGTTTCAATGGTGATCTTCAATGAGTTAATATTAGGAGAAATTTACTTTCTCCCAGTGATCTTCGAAGATTACGATTTTATGCGTATTGCAGAAATTCACGAAGGTGGATGGGCTATGCTCGCCGATGAAGAATTAAATAGTTGTCATTAGATAGAAAAGATTGCGTCTCGGTAATTAATTTCCGAGTTGACAAGGAAAGTAGCTAATGCTTGTCATTATATCTTTAAAATACTGTGTGTTACTTTAAATAAATGATGTACAATTAAAACTGAAAGATTTATTGTTTCCCATTACAAAATACATACATTGCAAAATATGTGCCTATACAGGATGTCCCAGAATAATCAAATATTTCATGTATTGATATAGAGAGGACCAAATTGAGTCGAAAAGTTCTCTACTATTTTGCAATTTTTGCATTAGTTAATAACATATTAATTACTAAAAATCGTCGAATATTGGTTTATAATAATTTTTTACTTAAGTAAAATTAATAATATTAATTGATTTATTCTGTCGAGCCTTATTCTGTCTGCCTTATTCAATTTAATTGTTAAATACAAATAAATTAAATTAAATAACGATATTAATTTAAATACAATATATATATTTATATTTTTCTAGTTTTACAAATCAGAACTGATTGTATTAGGAAGTTACAATAAGTTTCAGAACTACAATTCTGCGTGTATTAATTGTATATAATTGGACTTTAGATTCCAATTTAAAAAGCTACAATATTTCTCATTATTGTTTTTTTATATCTTCAATTTATTATTCCGCTTCTTACTTTAAATCTCTCCCTGTATAGTTACATTGTTGTCTGATAGATGAACGAATCGATTTGCCATTTGAAATTGCACAAGTATTACCAAATATGTCACCACTGTGCCAGTTAGCTGAAAGAAATAATCAAAACTATTAATTTAAAAAATTTAATTTATATTAAATTCCTTACATTCTAAATATTCTCACCGAATAAAGAAAAGTATTATCGAGCGTAAAGTATCCGTTAGCTGTAAACTGTATTTTGCGATGTAGTAATTGAAGCGAAAATTTCTTGAGCTGTAACATAACTATGATAAATGTCGTTACGATGAATCATTTCTGAGAAAGTCTTATCTAACTTTGTTTTTTACCTCTGCATTTGTCTCTTTCTCGATTGCACAGTTTAAAAGATCATGAACTAAATTGCCCGCTTTATTCATCTGCAATAAATATATAATTGAATTATTTCGTAAAATATTTGAAATTTTATTTACTGATAAAAATATTTTGTTGATTAAAACGCGATCTTATTATATTGATTATCTTACCTCGATTAAAATTCTGGTAATTTTATTGGTGAGGAGAAAGATGGGATAAATCAGAAGTATTATCCAGACAATGACATCAATAATACTATAAGAATAATTTAAGATATTATCAGTCATCAATAGAAATGAGAGAAAATAATAACCATTATATATGAGTGTCAGAAAGAGAAATACGATGCCGAATAGTACTGATAGTGAATAGAAACTCGACACATCCTCAGAGATTTTACAGAGATGACAATGCACATCTCGTAGTTGCAACAGTTGATAAACGGTGGAATTGTTGATTATAATACGACGCGTTTGATAGAGAGACTGCAGTCGAAGATCAGGTGCATTAGTCCTGGTTAGGCTTTGTATCACTCGATTTACATCAGCGAAATCTGTCTGAATGACCGTTACCAACAGGAAGTATTGTATCAGTAGCCAACCCACATGAAATGTCGGCAAAACGTCTGTCAACCATGAGATTGGATCTGTATGACCGGTTACGATCTGAGTGAACAGGAGAAGTATCAAAAGGCAAATTTTCAAGATGCAAACAATGATCATAGTGTAGAAGATACGTTGTCGTTGTAGTGGATAATATAGATCATACAGACGATCTATCTCATGCTCGATGATGATTAATCGATTAGCGATCCGCACCAAGGACTTCTGTTTGATGCAGTAGCTAATCAAAATCACACAGATCACCAAGGCACCAAGTACAGTTTGTAGAACCGCGATGTCTACAGTCAAATTCGTCTTGATCTTGTAGTTCCAATTAAGTCTGAATGGTATAGAAAAATAATTCGAAGCTATCATTAAGCTACTCAACACAACATTGTAAATAATTCCTAATTTGGAATATTGAAATGTGTATGACGTTCTCTTTTTGTATACGATGATTCGGTGGGCGAATGTAGCGAGACCGATAAGCTTGAAGAACACTATCAATATTCTGAACGTCCAAAATAAATCTTGATGTAGCTCTGATTTTATTTTGTTCACTTTCTGTTCATTATTTTTTTCCACAAAAGAATTTTTTTTATTTATATTTCCAAAGAAATTGGAGGTTTTATCGACGTTCATGAAAGTTGAATTCTTACTCAAAGACATTTTTACAATGACTATCTTCTTCTATAATTTTTGAATTCAAAATTAATATCTACTTCTTTTCTTCATTAGATCTTACCAATTTCCATAATGCCTTGTGTGTCATGACACACATTTATAAATATTTTTTTTAGGAAAATTTTCAGTTCAATTCTTCTTAATATTTTTTTTTTCAAGCCATTTGTATATAAAGATTTTTTTTTAATTTGTTTACCTTAAGTCTTAAACTCTAACTCTTCTTATTAAAACATTTCACGCATACCTCATTCATAAATTGATAATTTAAGAGGCGTTCGTTTTATTTTATTGATATCTTTTCAATTGTTTTAAATCCAATTTAAATACGACCGTTTGAACGTCATATACAATTAATTGTCCGATAAATATTCACGTGTATTCTAATTGACGTTGCGCTTTATAATTCTTATGAAGTAGCACTGAGCATGTAGCGATGTTTCCGCAAATATTTTTCTCGCAAGCATCGCGTATGCAAAACATTATTAAATATTAAATTTGTGAAAGATATAAACGCATGATAAGGAATATAAAGTCAATAATTTAGCTCTGTTCAGTCAACATGCGATGAAATAGCCGATTTTTACGGTATTATTATTAGAATGATATCAACTGGAATATTTATCAACTATATATATATATATATATAAACACACACACACACACACACACACACACACACACACGCGCGCGCGCGCGCGCACGCACGCACG
>NW_012130082.1:1740256-1745960 GCF_000143395.1 Atta cephalotes
ATATTTAATACGTTAAATTTTATAAATTCTTATTAGATAATTTATGGAATCATAATAAATCAATAAATGCAATTCAATATTTTATATTTTACTCGCTTTCTTTAGGAAAGGATATAAGGAAGATTATTGAAAAATGAATCATTTAAGAACTTTACGTTATACAGAAATTTGTATTAAAATTTTATTCCACCATCCATAGCAATAGGCATCGTTTGAATTAATATGATGTACAAGATTGAAAAAGTTACTTTGCAAAATAATTATAATTAAATAAAAAGTAACGAGTTACTTTTCTGTTAATTTTTTACAAAAAGTATTGTTATTTTAAATAGAAAAAAATGTTACATACACGTTTCTAGCATTACTAAATTATTTTACTTATTATACTAACATTCGATTATATGCTATTATTTGCAATAAATTAATATATACACTTGGAATGAAAATCATGCATAGAGAGAATTTTTTTTTTAGAATTTATCTAAAAAATATGATAGTCCTGGGACAATATTTTGAAGAATTTTATGTAAATTTCTCTCATTCATTAATAAAACTGCAGTAAAATATGTAATAAATTTGATCAATTTTACTGAAGTGTGCACGATAAAAATCTTAAAAATGTTGTATTATACCACAACTACCATATTTTCAGAGTAAATTTTAAGAGACAATTCTGTCTGTGTGGAACCAATATGATGAGTTTACGTATTAAAAGTTTTTTAGCTCTTTTAATACAAACGTTTACAGAGTGTGATAATCATTAAGGATAAAAAAGATCAAGGATAAAAAGATTTCAATTACGAGAAATAATCACTGATTAATCACTATAAGCACTTCATTTTAGTCAGCCGAAGCCCATATATTGACAAATAAATTTAAAATATATAAAGTAATTATAAAAACAACTACTTCAAATTAGATATCAAAAATAATATGTAAATAAGTTAAGCAATAGTTATAATATGTATGTATAGAAATTATATACATATAAATATGGTAAGAAAGGAATAAAATTACAGTTATTGAAAAAAAGTAGATCTAACTGTAACTTTGTTACATGAAATTAATTTCCCAATCCTGGTGATACATTAGGACCATAGTTAATAGCAATTGTAGGTAATAGCAATTGTATAGTTTGAAAATAGAATAGAATATCGATATAAAATCTATAAAAGAGAGATGGTAAAAAGTTGTCAAACAAAATGATGTACATTTAACTAATTAAAATTATTTCGAACTAATAATATTTTGCGTTTAAATTTTATTAAAATAATCGACAAAACAAATAATAAATGTAATATATATAGAATAAATTAATTAATATTATAAAAGTCAACATTATTCGTGTATAATATTATTTTGTTATAAACAGTATAACACAATATAACACAATATAAACCGAAAATATATAAACATTTTGATTTTATTTTATATTTTCTCCCTCTCCCCACTCTCTCCAGTAAATATGAAGTGAAGAACAATAGCAAAAAGTCTATGTATAGATTTCCGAGCTAATTAAATTTTATGATATACACATCGGTATGTGGAAAGTAAAATTGAATATGTGTGTATCAATATATAGTCAAAAATTTTCTCCTATGTAGTCAATTGAATGAATAATACATTGTCCTCTGACTAGATAAATGATCTGTTTTCTGTTCCTGTACTAGATTGCATTAAAATTTTCTTTCTTGATTTCAATAATATCAAACATAATATCAACACCGTCTCACTTTAAATTCCAAAAGTATACACTAATTCAGCCACAGACCTAACATCGCACTCAAGATACACATCAGCAACATATTGAATTATTAATCATGTAAGATGACTGTCACTGATTAAGCATTCAACTGTCATTGCAAAGGAAATTTGCAGAAGGAAATTTTTTAGTTATACTGACAATATTTACATCGAGAGATCTATACGCGACCTGACCTAATATAATGTGACCTAATTAAATAGGTCTAAGCACCAATCATATTTACACTGTAAGCGACCTGAAGGTCTCAGCGCTGCCTACATTATAACAGCATGAAAAGGAATAATGGCTGAACACGAACTTTTTAAACATTTTTCAAACAAATCGCTTTTTTGATAATATTCTTGAGACTTCCACGGATGCTTTCTATATAAAGATTATATGTTTCGCGGGTTTCCTCCTGCGTACCAGGCTGTTCCTCGTCCTGATGAAGTGGACTGCAAGATTCAGAGATTAATACATAAGATGATAGTCATAGTTCTTATTTCAAAACTGTCTTAAAATAATAATATGACCCTCTGATTAATTCATGACATCTTAAAAATGTACTTAAGATTTTAAATATGTATAAGAACTGACTCTGAATTTCACTATAGACTCTCTTTATTATCAACTTCACATTTACTAAGAAGAAATCCAAAATCGGATCGAAACGTTGTACTTTCGATTTATACGGCAATATATTGTTAATAATAAAACGATCGATATTATACGCGAATATGGTGTCTAAGAAATACACCAAGTCAAGAGAAAATCAAAATGATGATTTTTGTTTACAAAATTTGATTGTTTATTAATTTTAAGCATCTAAAAAGACATTTTGATTTTTTGTTGACTTATTTGTATATTCCTTGGATATTGATAATTCTTATATTGGCATATTATAATATTAATTCCATCGAGACTTATTCAATTTAATTATTATATTAATTAATTAATAAAATTAATTTAAATACAATAAATATATTTACATTTTTGTTTTCTAGTTTTACAAATCAGAACTGATTGTATGTATTATAAAGAAGTTACAACAAAAAGTTTCAGAATTGCTATTCTGCATATTTAATTGCATTTAATTGTGTCTTAGATCTTAAAAAACATTTTTCATTATATTTATAAGATATTTCTCATTATATTCTCTCTTATCTTTAATTTATTATTCCGCTTCTTATTTTAAATCTTTCCTTGTATAGTTACATTGGTGTCTGATCGATGAACGCGAGTTTCCCATTTGAAATTGCACAAGTATTACCAAATATGTTATCACTGTGCCAATTAGCTGAGAGAGATAATCAAAATTATTAATTTAAAAAATTTAATTTATTAAATTACTTACATGATATTTTTAATATTCTCACCGAATAAAGAAAAGTATTATCGAGCGTAAAATATCCGTTAGCTGTAAATTGTATTTTGCGATGTAGCAACTGAAGCGAAAATTTCTTGAGCTGTAACATATTTATGATAAATGTTATGATAAATACCGTTTCTAAATAAGTTTTATCTAAGTTTATCTCTTTGTTTTTTACCTCTGCTTTTGTCTCTTTCCCGATTGTACAGTTTAAAAGATTATTGCACTATATTACCCGTTTTCTTCATCTACAATAAATTTGTAATTGAAATATTTCATAAAATATTTGAGATTTTATTTACTGATAAAAATATTTTGTTTCATCGATTAAAACAATCTGATTAAAATGTGATCTTATTTTATCGATTATCCTACCTCGATTAAAATCCTGGTAATTCTATTGGTGAGGAGAGAGATGGGATAAATCAGAAATATTATCCAGACGGTATTACTAAGAGTCTCATATTCTAAGATATCATCAATCATCAACAGACGCAAGAGAAGATAGTAACCATTATATACGAGTGTCAGAAAGAGAAAAACGATTCCGAATAGTACTGGTAGTGAATAGAAACTCGACACATCTTCAGAGATTTCACAAAGATGACAATGCACATCTTGCAATTGCAACAGTTGATGAACGATCGAATTGTTGACTACGATACGACGCATTTGGTAGAAAGATTGCAGTCGAAAATCAGATGTATTGATTCTGATGAGGCTTTGTATCGCTCGATTCACATCAGCAAAATCTGTCTGAATAATCGTCACCAACAAGAAGTATTGTATCAAGAGCCAATCCACGTGAAACGTTGGCAAAATGTCTGTCAGCCATGAGACTAGACCCGTATGGAAGGCCAGGATTTCAGTGAACAGGAGAAGTATCAGCAGGCAAATCTTCAAGATGCAAACGATGATCATAATACAGAAGATACGCTGTCGTCGTAGTGGATGATATAGATTATACAGACAATCTATCTCGTGCTCGATAATGATTAATCGATTGGCGATCCGCACCAAGGATTTCTGGTTGATGCAGTAACTAATCAATATCGCGCAGATCACCAGAGCATCAAATACAGTTTGCAGAATCTCGATGCCTATAATCAAATTCGTCTTGTTCTCATAGTTCAAATTAAATCTGGTAGGAGACATATAGTTTGAGGCTATCATTAAGCTACTCAGCACAACATTGTAAGCGATTCCTAACTTGCAATATTGAAATGTGTACGTTTTCTTTTTGTATATGACGATTCGATGGGTGAATGTAGCGAGATCGATAAGCTTGAAGAACATTATTAATATTTTGAACTTCCAAAATAAATCTTGATGTAGCTCTGATTTTATTTTGTTCACTTTCTGTTCACTAGTTTTTTCCGCAATAGAATTTTCTTTATTTATATTTCTAAAGAAATTGGAGATTTTATTGACGTTCATGAAAGTTGATTTCTTAATTGAATCAAAAACATTTTTGCAATGACTATCTTCTTCCATAATTTTTTAATATTAAATTAATATCTACTTCTTTTCTTCATTATGTCTTGTCGATTTACCCATATTGCCTGTGTTTCATGATTTATAAATATTTTCTTCATTTCAGTTTAATCTTCTTAATATCTTTCTTTTCAAGACATTTGTGCATAAAGATTTTTTTTAATTTGCATACTTCAAGTCTTCTTTACTAAAACGTTTCACGCGTAATCATTCATAAATTGATAATTTAAAAGGCGTCCGTTTTATTTTATATATCTGTCTTTTTAATTACTCTGAAATTAATTGTAATCGTTTGAACGTCATATACAACTAATTGTGAGTCGGTGAATATACACATGTATTTTAATTGACATTACGCTTTATAATTCTTACGAAATAGCATGTAGCAATGCTTCCGCAAATACCTTTCTTGCAAGCATCACGTATGCAAAACATTATTAAATATTAAATTTGTGAAAGTCATAAACGCATGATAAGGAACATAAAGTTGATAATTTAGCTCTGTATCAGTAAACACGAATCCTGCGATGAAAATATCCGATTGTTACATATTCTTATTAGAGTGACATCCACTGGAATATTTATCATCTGTATATATGGCATGATATACACACACGATAATACGCTCTTCGTAATTTCTCCAATTGTAATGCTTATTAGTTATAACGCGAAAATAATAGTTCTGCATAATTGCATTGTAGTATAGGCATCAATATCAATATTATATGATCACCAATGTCAACATTATTATCATCATTTGGAGTTTTTAGATTATGTAAAAACATTTTAGCATTAAATTAATTTCTGCCCGTTTTAACAAACTTCTTTTAAAATAATGAAAGCATACATTTTATTCATGGTTCGCAGTTACATTTCTTTTACATCAAAAAGAACTTTATATTATTTCAAAAAAATACTTATTCAATTAAAAAATTAATTATTGAATTAATAAAATATGAATATATTCATATTTTATTAATTATAGAATATAATAATTTTACAACTATTCTTCTAGACTATCAAAACTATCAAAATTACAATAGCAAAGCAAAATATGTATTCAAGTTCAGATTATATATATTTATATATAACATCCT
>NW_012130082.1:1751657-1753419 GCF_000143395.1 Atta cephalotes
TATATATATTATTATATATATCTCTGTGTGTGTGTGTGTGTGTGTGTGTGTGTGTGTGTGTGTGTGTGTGTGTGTGTATATATACACAGGGTATTTAATAAATAATGATGAAACTCTCGCATAGGAATAAAGTGGACTAAACTAAATCAAATAATCTTGTACCATTTTACAATTTTCGCAATAATTAACAAAATATTAATTACTAAAAATCATCGAATATTGATTTGAATAATTTTTTACTCGAATATTAACAACTTTATAAAAAAACAGCAAGTGACAAAAACTGTTTATTTTTTCCTCGAATTCTTCTTCTCGAGAATTTTTTCAGAATTTTTAATATCATATTTTCTCATGTTGATAAAAATAGTTGCCAATATACGTATACATAAGAAATGCGGTATTAAAAAATTGACGAAAAAATTCTTAGAGCTCTATGAGAAGAAAATAAATAATTTTTCTCTTGCTGTTTTTCTGTAAAGTTGATAGTACTTGAATAAAAAATGATTAAATATTCGGTTGATATGATTTTTAGAAATTGACATGTTGTTAATTATTGCGAAAATTACAAAATGATAGAGGACTTTTCGATTCAAGTTTGCTCTATCCCTATGCGAGAATTTCATATCAAACACCTTGTTTCTTATCAAACCTTGTATATATTCGTGAATTATCTATTCTAGTTATCTGTTTAATGCAAGTACACATAAATCATACATTAGATCTTTCTAGTAATGTTTTTATAAATATAATTTCTCAAAATATATCTCTTGAAAATTATCGAGATTTATAAAATAATAGCTAGAAATTCGCGTTTTTTATTGTTCTATTAATTAATAACGTATTATTAAATATATTTGTGTGCTAAGTTGCTCAACAAATATAAATTAAGTAGAATTATATTCTTATTTTTAATAAAAATAAAATAAGATAAAATCATTTTACATATCATTTTCTTTTCGATATTATGTATAATAATTTAAATGTATAATAATTTTGTATAATAAATTTTAATATTACTTTTTAATATTACATAATGACTTTTTTTTCCATTGTTACAAATCGCTAATTAGATATAATACGAGATGTATCCATTATTTATAATAATCTGTTCTCATAAATTAACAAATAGTTCAAGTATCTTAAAGGCCTGAAAATTTATCAATATAAACCTATTTGAAACATAGCGAGTTCAAAAGCTCTTGTATAGCACTTGCATTTATTATAACTCAACATTTATTATAATAAGTAGTACGTCAGTTTTCAATAATACTTTATACTATATATATCATTATTGATTAACTGAACGAATTGCAGTCGTATGATAATATATATAATTATTACAACGAATTAATATACGAACTATAAAAACTTGATAGCAATTGCTTATAATACGAAATACAACATACATTGAGATGACCATGAGTGATTATCACAGTGCGCAATATATTTCTCTTTTTTATTAGAATTTTTCATAAGAGCAAAAATTACATTTAAAACAACTATTGACTTCATAGCTCTTTCTTAAAAATAAATTTATTATTCGATTCGATATTTCATTTGTCTCAATAAATTTCAAAAAATTACTGTAATGGTTTTATAATACACACACACACACACACACACACACACACACACGCACGCACGCACGCACGCACGCACGCACGCACGCACGCACGCACGCACGCACGCACGCACGCACGCACGCACGCACCACGCACGACACACACACACACACACACACAACACACACACACACACACAC
>NW_012130082.1:1753439-1760872 GCF_000143395.1 Atta cephalotes
CACTACGTACTACTACGTACACTACTACTACGTACTACGTACTACTACACGTACTACGTACTACGTACTAACGTAACTAACGTAACTAACACACACACACACACACACACACACACACACACACACACACACACACAATATAATTATACACATTCAACGTATACAATATAATTATTATATTAAATTTCAATTATGAATCAAGTAATTTTTGTAAAGTTTGTAAAAACATTATTTTGTATCAAACAACGATAACAATAATAAAATATAAATTTAGCCCTATAAAATATTAATCAAATATTTCAAATTGTAATTGTAAACAAATATATTTAGAGAATTTTTTTTGAAATAAATGGAAAAATGAAAATTACAATAAAAGTAATATTTTATTTTTAAAATCATTCAATCAAAATTTAAATGTGCAATTTTATGAATAAGATTACCTTTAAAAATTTGCATTTATCAATGAAGGATTATAAAATATAATTATGTGTTTATTAAATATACATTTGAGTATAATTTTCCTAAAATTCAATATAATTAAAACATCTGTTTTATATTTTTATGGAAATTAATTTATTTATGTGTGACTGGTAGGATAAAATCATAGATTCAAATCTAGATAGATTGTGCACTCCATTAAAAAAAATAAAATATTAACATTGATAAAAGGAAACAGCAGAAATGCAGTTTTATTTAATTATGCACAGATAAGGAGAAAAAAAAAGGAGACGGAATCACTTCTCTTCTAAAAATGAAATGCGCATTATTTTCTCTCTCTTATTCTCATTCTTATATTTTTAACTATGTATATATTTTTGTTTTTCAATGTTATCATTAGTTGTCGTACACAGTCTATCTACATAAATCTACGGATAAGATATATTCGACACCATAATTTTTTTGCTAATAATTTATTTTAATTTTCGACAAGAAAATTTCAATACAAAAATTACATTATTACTAATTTTTGTTCTTTTTTGTAATATATTGGATATGTACTATTAATTACAAAATAAGGTTTAATACTTACCAATCATGAAATGTTTATAGTAATTGCCATGTCGCCCATGTCAAAGATGTGATAATGTCCAAAAATGTCTGTTATTCTAATTTGTACAATTTCACAAGCATTTTATACAACTTTATAATCATTATAATAGTAATGACTTTTTAATGAAGACAGTAATAATTCAATTACACAGAATAGAAGATTGACAATAATATTTTACGAACAATTATATGTTTATTTATCATAAATATTTTTAAAGAAACGTTAGCATGCAGTAATATATATAATACATATTTTTATCTTTAGAATGTAATATGAGTAATGTTTCCATTTAATAAAGAAAATTAAAGATAAAATTGGAAAACTTACGTTAAATTGAGATGCAAGTACTAAAAATTGTATCTATCATTCATTGCGCTGTAATTCTTATGCGGTATTTATTTTGCTACATCAATTATAATAATTAAATAAGTTTTGCGTGAGAGTAACAATGTTCTGAGTGCTCTTTACAAATTTTTTTCATGGCACTGGCTGAATATACAAAGATTAGTAATTCGATACATGACATCACTATATTACTGTCAAGTAAAAATACTGTGTGTCTCATCTAATTTTATCCACTACATCAGCCATTTGTATTCGATATCTGACAGTGAAGATTTTACCTGATATTGTCCAGTTAGTGATTGCAGATATTGCATCAAGTAATCATGTAGGTATATTGCAATCATATGTGATCATATTATGCAAATATGTGATCATAAATTCATGAAATAAAATACAATAGAACTAATTTATAAGATTAATTTTCACATACATAAAAGTGATATCGATCGCATTCACATTGTTTTAAGATTCTTTTATGATTCTTAATTCTTCATTTGATATCATTATTACCAACATTATTGTAAGAACTATTTGCATGATTTATATATGTAAGAGTTTTGTCTTATATTTCCAAGGTTGGTAAAAAAACATGATTTAAACGTGTGTTTAAATAGTTCAAAACTATATACTTAACTAAACTATATACTTAATTGATGTTTTTAATATATTTTAAATGTTTTTTATAACTATTTAAAGCATATTGGAAGCATTGAAAACATATTTAAAAAGAAACAACGTTTTATTCTTAAAAAAAAAAAAAAAATACTTTACCAACCTTGTATATTTCTATTAAAAGTAATGCAAATAGAGGAACAATAAATATATGTAATAAATATAACCGTATAAATATAACGAAACTGTTTAGTTAACTTTCAATACACTTCTCACATAATTGTATATGTAAGCATTGTATATGTAAGCATTGTATTATATTCAACGTAGGTAATAAGGAACATAATATGGGATAAGCATGTTAGTTACTTTTCACGAAAAAAAAGTTAAATTTTATCGAATTTTATCATTCTTCCCATAATTATTGCAGAAATCACATCTATAAGAATGCATTTTTAAACAATACCTTGTCACATATGAAACAGAAAAAGGATCATAAAAAATTATATTAACCAAAACTTTTTATGAATGCGCCCAATGTACTCCAATTATAATATCTTCTTTTTTTATAGTATCGTAATGATATACAAAGAAAATAAGCAGAAGTTTATATTATTAGATAAAAAAAAGTTTTACATATGTTACTTTGCTGTTTCATCTTTAGGACTCTCAGTTCTAGTAGGCACTTCTGCTTCTACTTCCCTTTCAGCAATCTCCGATTCTGACTCTGCTTCCGCTGTTGTTTGTGCTACTGGTTCGGTTTCTGTATTTGTTTTTGGTTCTGTTTCCGCTTCGGTTTCAGTTTCATACTGTGCCTCTCGTTCCAGTATTGGCTCTGATTGAATCACATCTGAATCCAATTGATTACCACTGTCATCTGCAGGTAAATCCTCCGATATACTTGTATCTACACATCAATATTTATAATAAATACATATCACAAAATACATTTTTTTAATCTCGATATATAATTTCTAATTATTTTAGAACTATTTTAAAGAAACTATTTTAAAAAGACTTATGAATCTACACTGCTCACTACTCATTTAATGTAAAATAACAAAATTACCTGAACAAGAAGGATCGGACATCAATGAAAATACCTTTTCTTCAGGCATATCTTTTGTTAATTTTTTGAAATGGACCACTTGATCGGAAAATGATTGCCAAAATGATTGACCTTCAGGTATCGTAAACATAGCCTGTATATTTTTCAATTGATAAATATAAAGTAAAAATGAATTTAAATAAGTATATTTCGTGTTTTTTACATATGATATATTACCTTATACTTGTTATATATATGCTCAGCTTTTTGTCTAATCTGTTCCGCTTTTTGCTTGAAAATAGCCTACAAAGAATGTTACATTTATTATCGCAGAGTAGAAGTAATATAATATAACCGTTCAGTAAAATATTCAGTAAAATATTTATATTGAAACTGTTGGACATTTTTTCGCGTTAATTAACTTTATATTTTTAGATAATATTAAATCTTATAGGACTATATGTGAGCAACACAAGCTATAGAAATGCCTTAAATGATCTAGCTGGATTTTAAGTGCTTGTATAATACTATGTGAATTTATATACTACGTATATAATCCTTTAAAAATGTGCGCTGAAATGATTTTTCGATCTTTAAAACGCAAACTCTACTAAACTTCCGCAGCAATATCAAAAGAATTAATTATTTACAGATTTTAATATGTCATTCAGCATTATTAAGATCGTTCTAAGAAAAAGCATCAAATTGTTAAATCACTAGTCAACTGTGATATTACTGCGATAGTTTAATGGAATTTGTGTTTCAAAAATTAAAAATCATTTCAGCATTTTTAAAAGACAATATACGTAGCATATAAATTCACACAGTATTATATACAAGCACTTAAGATTCAACTATACTATTTAAGGCATTGATTTTTATATTTTTAAATCTATATAAAGTCTTCTCTTATCTCAGTGAAAAAAATTTCCAATTGTAAAATAAACATTCTGCTAATAAACGCAGCTAGCTATTGTGTATAAACAAATTATGAGTGCGTTTCATTTTATGCATGATGCATTTTAATCTTCTTTACACTCGGTAAACAACAAAGATAAAATGGGATATCCGTATTCGATATCTCTTTAATATAAAGACATATGCTGTTTTATACATACCCCTTCTTCTTCACTTAATTTCCACTCTCCTAAATTTCCAATATATCGTCGTAGCTATATATATAAAAACAAAATTATTATAATTTAATAATATTATATATTATATATTATATATTATTATTAAAGTTATTAAAAAATTCGATTTTTACTTACCCTTTTCACTGTTTCAACAATATGAGGATGTTTCTTTAACATTAAAGGATCAATTGAAAGAGATAAAATTTCATCCATTGCTTGTAAGCATTTGTCTGTATTGGCTCGATCCAGTCCAAGATTAGATTTTATTTGAGCATCTAATTGTAAGAGTTGAGCCTCTATACGAAGCCATCTAAAAAATAATATATAATAAATACTTAGTAAAAATCAACATTGACAACACAAATAAAGCTACAGCTTTAAGCTAAACAGCAAAAAATATCTCATCAAACCTCAATTTATATGTTTTGCGATGAACAGCTCCATCCTTTGTCAAAAGTCGTTTTTCATCTTCTGGGACGGGTACATTAAAATCTAGAGAATCTTTCACTCGCTCTGGTAACATTTCACCACTCTCTAATTGTGCTTTGAGTTTCATAGCTTTTGTAGCAGTTGACCAATCCCATTGTGCTCGAGCTTTTTCACTTTCGAAAGATTTCGGCCTATCTATATCTAACTTAATACCCACATATTCACCAGCAAATGTACGAGCCAAGAGAACTCGGTTTGATGTATCAGAAGACGTACCACTTGATACTACAGTTCCATCAAATAAGGAGCTTTCATTATTTCTTTCTATAAATTAAATAAATGATGTTTTTAAAGATGTAACTAATTTAAAAGATTTTT
This sequence comes from Atta cephalotes, assembly GCF_000143395.1. NCBI lineage: Eukaryota > Metazoa > Arthropoda > Insecta > Hymenoptera > Formicidae > Atta > Atta cephalotes. Next base: position 1,758,439 of record NW_012130082.1, read on the forward strand.
AAAAGTAAAAAATTATCTACACAAATGCGTACTTTCAATAGCCGCTCTTTTTTTATGCGTCACAGGTGTCATTTGATGCTCATTAGAATCTTCGTTTTTCGTTTTACGACCTCGACCAGTATGTTCTAAACAGAGTAACATTTACAATTGCATTATACTATAATTTTAAATACAAATATATAAAAAAATAACCGACTTTTTTAAAAATAAACTTTGATAATTAAATATATTTTTCCCCAAGATAAAAATTAAATTGTTAGAAAAGAGAATTCAATAGAACTATTATATAAAAGTAGGGACATAAATAGATAAACAGTATTAAAAAAACAAATATTGAAAATTTTATTAATTAAAAATGATGTAGGAATTGTACAGAAAAAATTTACAGGTTTACATTTACAGATAAAAATTTAGATTTCTGTATACGAATTAATGACAGCTGTTCCAAAAGAACTAATCTTTTTAATTCTTTTGTAGACAAATTCCGAGTTTCATTGGGTTCCTTAAGTCTTGAATATTTTTCAGATATTTCTGATGAAAAAGTCTGGGTTTCTTCATCCACCATTAAATGTGATATAGGTGTCTTTACTGTGCTCCTACCTTTAAATATTAGTTATTATCAGGGAAATTGATTTTAATTTTTGCAAAGAATAACAGTGTATTGCAATATCGATAAACTACATTTCACAATTGAAATGTGATTAATATTTGAACTCAATGTGTTCCTAAAAACACATTGTGCATTGAATTGAAAACAAGAGCTAATAAAAAGTCGATTATTTAATCATTTATATTTGAATAATTTTTATCCATAAAGTTGTAGAAGAAATTCTTTGAAAAACGTATATCATAATAAAAGATTGTTATAAACACAAGTTCATACCTATATTAGTTTCGGTTTCATCTGAACTCGAAAAATCTGCAAAGCGTTTTGGTTTGATCTTGCGTCCACTGCGACTAACTACTTCTTTTGGCGATTCCTCACCTTGTGAATCTAAAGCACCTTCTGCCACCCTTGATGCATCATTTGAAGCTTTTCCTCTACCACGTTTTTTCTTTATTTCTGGAGTATCTTGCTACATTATTACATACATTTATTAGATATACGCTGGTATATGTATTTAATTTTATATTCATTTATATAAATATATATGTATAAAAGTATAAGGAACAATCGCACAAATTATTTAAACTTTAAAAATATTTGTCGGCAGTTCCTAAATTTTTTTTTGGAGTATATTTAGCCAATAACTGTTTTCTTATACAGTATTGTAAAATATATGATACTCCAAAACATTACTTTGTACAAATAACAAAAGATAAATGTTGCTTACAGCAGGATTGGGTGTAGATGTAAGAACTTTCCTCTTTACTGATTTCTTTTTTTCTCCTTCGTCAATTACCAAGGAACCAGCTTCTATATCACTATCTGTAGCACTGACTGTTGGTTCTGTTGCTTCAGCACCTAGTATTATTATCAAAGTATTATTTATAATAATCCATTTAATTAAAAAATATTTAATCTATTTAGAGTTTATTGTCAATATTGATAATTACCTTTAATAGCATCGATATCTGCCAAAGGTTTGTTTCTGTCATTTTTAAGTTCTTGTTCAAGTTGCTGTATACCTTCATGAAAGAATTTTCGACGACTAGGTTTGCCGAATTTTTCTTTGTTTTCAACATAGGTATACAACTCATCAACTTTGCAAACAGCTCTGAAAGATTTAATATAATATTTCATAAAAAATAATCCTTTAATAATATTTATAAATTTCAGAGAACTAGAATTATCATTTATATTATAAATTACTTACGTTTCTCCTGTACCATAAAAGTAAACACAATATTTAGCATTCTTGGAATTTGGATCATTGACTTTTTCGACCTGCAAACAGATGAAGTGAGATGCAAAACAGATGAAGCAGCATGTATTAAATTTTAATATGACAGACAGGGTACCTATCATGTCAGAATGAATTCCGATCGGAATTATTTCGTTTTTTCTAGAAAACATAATAGAAATCTAGGGAGTAATTAAATAATTCCAATCAGACTTGTTCCATAACAGGTATCCAGAATTGATATATATGTTCCTCCATGGAAAATACATTAAGCCTATTCTACAATGTGCTCTTTGTTTCCTGTTTCTGGTTTTTTACCTTTTGCTTTTAACTCCTTTGCAACTGCTTTATCGACAATTGTATTTCTTGTTTCTTTCGAAGTTCGTTAACTCTTATCTCAGGGGATATAAAACAAAAAACCAAATAAGAATCAAAAAGACAAGATGTAAAAAATAGCAAAAAGCAAGAAACTGGAAACAAAAAGCATTGTAGATCAAGCTTTATGATGCATATCGAAATATAATCTCCAAGTATATATATATATATATATATATATATATATATATATATATATATATAAGTATAACAAC
>NW_012130082.1:1760892-1775221 GCF_000143395.1 Atta cephalotes
AACGAAAACGTACGTAAAACGAAAAAGTAAACTAAGTAGTAGTAGTACTACGTACGTTAGTTAGTATGTACTATATATAATAATAATACTACTATATATATATATATATATATATATATATATATATATATATATATATATAATTGACAAACATAGTGAAATATTAATAGAAATATAACTTACAACGCGCGTTTATTAGCGTGGTTGGTAACGTGCCATTTGGCGGATTATCGTTAATGTTATCTCGCATTCTGCATAGATCCCGCGTTTTTCTCGCTCCTAAGCAAGAACCACGATCATCCAAGACGCAGCCGCGAGTAACAAACACGATCTGAGCCGCAACTTTTGAATAATTTACGTCACCACACCCCGCAACATCCCTATTAATCATTCTTGGGGAATGATGAAATAATACTGCATTTAACATAACGGCCACCGGGACATTTGTCCAGGTAGCATCGCGTCTCAATACGAACTTACCTTGGCTGGCCATGGCGGATAACCTCGAACTTTGGCGAATACCTTGTCACCGGCCAAGAATCTTTTTAGTAGCTTCACCATGATGACTACGAATAATCCGTTATTGCGGCACTGATCCGCTTTATCGAATGTTTTTGATCGTTAAACGTTACAATAATGATGTGGCGTAGTTAATTTTGCAGACGCATCGCACAAAACACCGCAACAACCGCCATTTGCACGACAAATATCGAAAACACGCAGAAGAGATACGACGCTCAGCTCGGATTGGCGGGATTAATCGTGGCGTCAACGAGTGGCTGATCTACCGCGCAAAGTCGAGTAAAGCAGTGTTGCCAGTTGTAGGGATTTAATAATTGATCTAAAAGGTGATCAGCAGTTCTCTGAAAAAAACGAGTATTAAAAATTCAAAGGAATATTATCTATTAAAGGCCTATTATTGTTCCATCTTTTGGTAAATTTTATCTGTGAGGTAAATCTGGTAATCCGCGCATGTAATTGGATAATCTTGCTACTTACTCAACAGGTAAAATTTATCAAAAGGAAAAATCAACTCTAAAGCCTTCTGTCCACGATGCTAGAAATCGGTCCTCAAATCAAGAAAAAATTGACCAATCGCAATGATTATGTGATCAAATTGTTCAAATGATTTGTTAATTTTTTCTCTGTCCGAGATCTCGCATCAATTTCTAGCATTATGGATATCGGGCTTAAGAGATCAGAAAATGTTATTGTAACGTAAGAATTTCAATCAAAAAATTCAAAAATTTTATCAGAAATCATGTATTGTGGAATACACAGTTTCTGATAGGTTGAAATTCTTATTCTCTATTCCTTTTATTATGCGGAGTCCCTTATTCTTAAAAGGTTTATTAATTTTTTACAAATATATATCATAACGTATATTATTAAAAAAAATTTCGATCGCCATTTCGATTTAGGCTATGGTCAAAGTTTCGCTATAAATGCTTTGAAACATTTGATGGACTAATTGGAAAAAAGAATTTTACAAACTGACCAATTAAAAAACGCTTCAAAGCGTTTGAAAAAAGTTTGTAGCATCACGTTGACCGTATTCTTAGTTGTCTGTCCAAAGCGCTTAGTATTATTAATGAATATCATTCGTCAATTTTGACTACGTGATTCTTTTTGTCGCTAAAACAGGAAACAGCCGGTTTGAACAGTTCGTGAAAATTTACCTTAAGTTCCGAAAGTGTAGTGTTACTAGTGGTTTGTTTTCTGTTTCTGCACTTAGAAGTCTTGCTTTCAACGAATATCACATATATATATTTCACTTCAAGTTCCAAAAGTTTACACTGATTCAGCTATAGAAAACACTTTAATTCTTAGTTCAGCCTGTTCAGCCACAGAAAATAGACCTATATAATTATTTCTCAGTTGTGAAACTGTGCATTATATTTTTAATTTTCCAATACATGCAGATAGGCAAAAAAATTGATTTCAAAGCATTAGTCGTAATATCAATGCTTACAAGCGTGCACGAATTTGCAGCGACCATTTTACAGAAAATGATTATAATAATAATAAAAAAATAAATAATTAAAGAAAATTGTAGTTCCATCTGTTTTTACACAAAAGTAATAATATTTTTTAATAAGATATTTTGTATTAAAATATAATTACAATATTTTATAAATATGTATACATAAAACATCTGATATAAATGTTTTTCTAATATATATTTTTATGTACAATAGAATTTTGAAAATGTAAAAAAAGACTTGATAATTGAAATCCAACATGACAAATGACTCGACAAGCAGCATTCAATGTGACGATCAAAATAAATCAATAATAAGCCTTTGTAAATCTACGATGGCTATTCAATGTAATAATCAAAATGAATCAATGAACATCCTACACGAATTTCCAATGGATATTCAAAATGAAGTTATAGTTTTTAATGAACCAACACATGTCACAAGTCAACAAAGGTAAATACGAAAAGGCATTTCAATTTATTTTAATTTGTAAATATTGTCAATAAATTTTTTGTTTCAGAAAACGGTTTAAAATTAATAAAACAGAAAAGATATTTTTAAGAACTGGTAAATATAATATAGAATGTTTTAAAAAAATTGAGTTTACTGAGCAATCATGGATTAAATTTGCAAAATATATTCATTATAATAAACACTTAAACAGACTTTTAGTAGCAGAAAACAAACGTTTACAAGAGAACATTTTAGAAATGCAATCTGTAATACAAACATTAACAAATACAAATTCGTTAACAAATAATGTCATTTATACTCCGCAAGATGACGATGATGACATTGTATTACTTAATACTATATTATCTGATGAATATGTAAGAAGAAATGAGCAAAAATTTAATGAGCAGCAAGAAGCAAATGTTGAAGCAAAACAAGATTCTATAAATGTTTATATGGATCATGATTATTTTATACGAATTAATTGGTACTTGACTGAATATGTTGAAATAGTAATTACATATATATCTGACTATATAGTTTCAACTGTTATAAAAAAAATTAATTGCCTTTTTTGTAAACAATTGCTCATTTCAAGTAAGGCACATAAGGAATCAAATACATTTATTGACAAGCTGTATCAAGCATCATGTGATGTTATTGAAATATGCAAGACAGCAGAAAAAATTTTAAGACATAATCAAGACAAATTATTTAAAACTGACAATATATTAGCTGATTTAATATGTCAATCTTTACGTGTACTTCCTTCAAATATATTTAATATGAGTAAACATATTGAACATACTGTTACGTGGTCATTTGATCATCGAAGTCAATTAATACAACTAATTTTGAAAAATTTTTTAAATGTGCGACTTAAGCATGAAATTACATTTGCAAATTCCACTTAAAGAATGCGAATGAGAAATAACAAATAACATTTTTTTAATCTAATAAAATTAAAATTGTGTTCATATAAAAAATTTTAAAAAGTTTTTTTCTAATATTATTTACTATTGATTATATCAGGGTGTATCTTAAATAGCGCCCACTAATTGTATAGCGTTATTACTGTTAAAAAATTGAGTAAAAAAAACCTGAGTCATTTTTTTTTCTACAACGCTCAAATTCAAAGCAGTTATTACCAGAGTAAAGCTAATCCAATTAGTGCTTCTTTCAGTTATCCAGACGGGCGCACGTCTATCACGATAATTGCTTTATTCTGTAATAACCAGGATTGGCAAAGATTAATGTGTTTTTTTTTTAAGAATAAATCATTTTTCTTAAATATGTTTTTAATGCTTCAAATATGTTTTAAACAGCTGTATTATAAAAAAACATGTTTTTTACCAATCTTGATAATAATTGTTTTATTTTGCATTAGAAAAAAATACCTGAGGACTATGTTTTAATTTTTGATGAGAAATAGCGCTATAGATATATGATTAGTGGACGTAGTATTTAAGAAACACCTTTTGTATGTTACTATTAAATATGTTATACAGAGTATCTACAGATAACAATGCTCATATAAATAAAATGGACTAATGACTCTTGCACACAGAACTTAGCAACGCTTTCCACGCAACAGAAGTTGAATAATCAGTTTATCACTTTTCCATAAAGGTATAAAACGATTTTTTGCTGCGCTAACTTCCGCAAATGTTGCCGCATTCTGTTCACCTCTGTGCAGTTTTGCACTAGTACAATTTAAGAATATCTGTTTGTTTTAATATATAAATCTACCTCAATTTATCGAAATAAGATTAATAAATTAATGTTCCTGGCTATGAGAGTAATAGAAAGCCTACATTAGATTAAGCTACTCTATAAGTTCAATCTTTGAAAAGGATACAATATGATATATATGCAAGTACATATATAGTATATATTAGTAATTCAAAATTGAATTATTTAAAAGTAATGAAGATCCAGCTTTGACCGTAATAGGCATTTACTAATATTTTTTGTTTATTGGAATTTAAAAATTGTATACTGTTCAATTACTACAATAAACATACTTAAAAAAAAATGATGAGCGGTCCTATCTCGCCACGCACTTGTACTTGGTAGTACTATTCAGCAATCTTTAGTAATTAATATCTCGTTAACTATTGCGAAATTTGTAAAGACTCTTTGACTCGGTTTAGCCAATTTTATTTGCATACGAGCATTGTGTCAATAATATTTAGATACTCTGTATATTTAAATGACATAAAGAAAGATTTTCCCGTAATGTTTTTATCAAAAATGTTATTTTTTCTTAAACGGTCTAGCTGGATCTTAAGTGATTGTATTTCTATATTTCTCACGTACGGTCCTATAAGATATGAGTGTTTCTCATGTATGATCCTAAGATATATTGTTATTTTTCCCTTATGGCTGTAAAAAATCTAGCTTGGCGTATTTAAGGCTGTGAATAAAAAACTGAGACTAATAATGAAGCGAAATAAGCAGTTCAACAATTTACGATAATTTGATTTATAAATTGTCCTTTACTCGACATTCGGATACAGATCTTTTTTGTTCGGAGTCTAACGGAATCTTTTCTCTTTGCTCACGAGATTAGTCGCTCGTCTCAATACTTTTCGACATCTTTCTAAAATAATCAAAATATTATTTCGGCAAGTCATTGTTATTTATCGTGGTTTACATTTATAATTTTAAATAGAGACGTTTAAGCTCCCGAAACAATTATTTACCTATGAGATGAAAATTATGGAATTACTTTATACATTTATTTTAACTGAGCGATAAACTATGCAGAAGAAGATACTCGCAATCGTATCAATAGAAATGCAAAAATAGAAAATGTTTAAATGTTTATTATCTTTGCAAAACAGAGTTAGTCAATGTATAAATAATATAATGTATGAAGTATATACAATATATATATATATATATATATATATATACGAGAGTCCGTGTATGTATATTATTACTAAGAACTATCAATTTTAATGGTTGTAATAATGTAATAATCGCCATATTAATGTTAATAAAACAACAGAGAAAATTTTTTTATATTATATAGTCAAAACTAAATTTCAAAGGCATATGTATTCTTTGTACGGTCAGCAACTAAAAAGTTGTAACTTTTTTTTTAATAGGTTTCGGAATGCAGTCTACTCTTATGAATCTATAAATGCGAACCAATTACTCGATGAGTAGGCTGAATTCTGTTAAAAAAACCTATTAAAAAAAGTGTTGCAATATTTAATTACTGATTGTACACATACGTCTAATCAATCTAATGTTTTCGGTCTGAGAAATCCGGCCGCATTTGAAAGGTACTGATATTCTTAATTTTTTTAGTTTTTGAAGATAAATAAGAAGGATTTTATTTAATCATTATTTTATCATAAAAGAAATACAAATCTTATTTATAGCATGGAATGATCAAAAAGTCGGTACTGACTACATTCAGCAGAAAAAAATAGCTTTGCAACTGTTGTAAGATATTCTTTAATAAGATCGATTGATTTATACATTCAAATTCAGTGAGAAACTAAGAGCAAGATCATCACATTAATGCCTATTTTCATCAACATTAACTTTAATCTCGGTTTAATTTACTCTTTTACTCATATTTACTAATAATTGGATTATACTTTTAAATATAGAGGAATATAGTTAAATATAGTTCTGCGAAGAAAACTTCTAACGCTGATTCTACAATGAGTCGGTAATTGGTAGTCCTAAGTCTTGTTGATGAAATTAACCAATAGCACTTGTACGACTAAGGCTAATTTCACCGATTAAAACTAAAACTTCCGACTATCGATTCATTGTAGAATCAGCATAAGTTGCAAAAGAACGTTCCGATAAGTCGTATTCAATTACTCGTATTCATAGTTAGGCCTTATATTTAAAGCTTCCTTAAATTTAGATACTTTATGAATTATTTCTTGGTTGCTGAACATCTAAAGATAAATTTAAGGAAGTACAAGGTCTGATTATGAATACGAGCAAATGGCTGTGTTTAGCAGAACACAACAGTTTTCCAATTGTTTTATGATTCTCTGCTGAGATAGGACTATTCCTCTTGATCTAAAAGCATAACCCAATCAGCGCAAAGAAAACTTTCAATAGTTGCAAAATAAATGCCATTGGCTGCGAATTCAGTAGTTGAATGAGCGCTCGCTGTTATCAGTGTATTTATTTAGATCATCCGATCAGCATTTTAGATCTGGAAGAATACATCAATGAATGCTGCATAATGTTTATTTTGCTACTGTTGCAAGTTTTCTTTGCGCTGATTGAGTTATGCTTTTAGATCAAGAGAAATAGTCCTATCTCAGCAGACAATCAAAAAATGGTTGCAAAATTGTTGTGTTCTGCTGAACGCAGCTAATAACAACGAAGGCTCACTCAACTGTTGAGTGAACATTTGCTATTATTGGTGTATTCTTTTAGATCATCCGATCAGCGTTTTAAATCTGGAAGAATATATCAATAGCAGTGAACGCTTACTCAATTGTTGAGTCCGCTGAACACAGCTATTGCTCCAAGATCTCGGATGAGAAAGAATTGAACAATTTGTGAAATATCCTAAATATTTAATGTTAATTAAATTTATTTTTTTTCTCTGAACTCTCAGAGCGATTCCTAGCATCAGCTACATTCTCAAGTCTGTACTGAAAATCTATAGTGTACGTGATATAAACTATAGATTTTCAGTACTGGCAATAAATTGTGGAATACAGCCATCGTCAACACAAAGCTTAAAATTTCGCGCCATACGAGCGGCAATCGTACGATAAACAGCTGCGTCACCGTCGATGCGTTTGCGGACGCGCAATTAGGACGCGACTCAATGGACATCGACACGGGTTGCTTGTCAGATATACGGGATTCACGCGACGCTTCTTTCGAATGAGCTTGGCGGCGTTCTGAGGACATGCGATGTCGCATCTGACGGTGGCTACAATAACGCGCGTGAACCACATTGAACTTCCACGAGGACCGCCGAGCAGAATGTAAGTGTATGCCGCTTCATTTGCAATGCACATCGCGCGCCCTGTATGCGCGATGTTTTCTCTTTTTCAATCTTGCGAATTTCCTATGGGATGCATGTCCCAGGAAATCCCGTGCGACATGTTAATATGCTCTCATTCGTATCGTTAAGTATATCGTTTTTCCTTTGATATCCCGCGATCATCTCCCGCCGCTCGATATTTCGTTCACCTGACCATGTAAAGAATTCTGATTAATCAGTCATGTCACAGATGAGATCTCGCATTACTTTCTGGTCGTTAGATTTGCGTGACACGATACCACGGAATAATTTAAACGTCTGCGAAAATTACTGCGTATAGTAATGGAAATTGGATTTAAAATTTAATAGTATATTGTAAAAAGAAGTAGTGTGTTTATTGAATATGTATTATGTACATTATATACGTATATTGATAAACTTGAAAAAAAATTGACAGTATATTGCAAAAAAGAGTTGAACATATATGTTATATTTGTGTTGATAAAGTTTAAAAAAATTGATATATTATAAGCAGAAAGTGAGTGTGATGTGTATATTGAATGTTCTATGTATATTCATATTATGATAAAGTTTAAAAAAACGTCGATTTTGCGTAATATGATTAATATAAGTTATTTAATTTCTGATATGAAGATCAATGTTATTCGAAATTCAGAAAGAATTTTATGCATGATGATAAATGCAAAATTCAAGTTGTATAAAATTTTGTTGTCTTTAGATATCACACAAAGACTAATAATATTTCTGATATAGTTTTCATATTTTTAAAAGCAGAAATAAGATGAGAAACTGTAATATATAATCTTTTAATTCAATTTTATTAATTAATTATATTAATTTTTTTTGCATTATATTACGAGCAGATGAACTCAGAATCTCAACGGCAGCATTATGTATTACTACGATGAAAGATGCTAATTCTTAAGGAGCTCTACTTCTGTTGAAGTGGTTTTGGTTCAAGAGGCCTGCTAAAGCACAATGAGAGCCATTGTATCAATCGTGCTGATCACACTGCTGTGTGGCATAAGCTTAGCTCCTATTAATGCCAGGAAATGTGCCAGTAGAAAGAAAAATGTTGAAAATCTTTCTTTGAAACAGAATTCAGCAGGTGTATCTGAAGTTACATCCAATGATCATAATGTATGTTTTTTTCATAATAAGCTATGTGCTTTTTGAAAATGATGATTCTAAAATTATATAATATAAACAATATGTTCACACTAATTAGAAAGTATTTAAAATATATATCTAACTTTTAGATAAATGAAGATGTCAAATTTGAGATATGTAATAATTTCTGTCATGCCTTATGGCAAGAGGATAAAACGGCAAATGGCACTGAAATAATTATTTTATCTCAAGGTATATATTATGTAGGAGTTCATTATGCATAAATAATCATTATTAGACATAAATATAAAATATTATATTATACTATTTTGATATGAATTAGGTTGTTGGAAACAGTCTGGTGAACAAAAATGCGAAAATACAGAATGTGTTGCACTTCAGAGATCTACAAAAGCTTTGAATAACACGAAGTTTTGTTGCTGTCACGGAGATTTATGTAATCTCAATATTACAAGCTCCAATCTTGCAGATCCGGACAACAAAATATTTAATCCTCTTTCGTCGCAAAAGAGTCAGCCAAGTAAGATAACAGCATTAATAGCAACTATTAATTATTATATAGTAGAATATTTTATATTTACTTTAGTTTAGCTTGATATTTCATAGAAACGATAATCAGAAAGTATTTTTTAAAATACATTATTTTATAATATTTTTCAGCTACAGAATATCTTGAACAGTCAAACTATGAACGATTGTTGCTTATTATAGTAACCGGTGTAGCATGTACATCGCTAGTAATATGTACTATATCCATGATTATATACAAATCCTCTCATAACAATATTTTAATAAGATTAGGAAAGTCATTATCTTACAATGATCAGTTCATGGATAGCACAGCATTAAGAACTGGTACTTACACTGTTGATCATTTGAAACTCGCAAATATTGTAGGTATGTTCTTTTTGATCACATCAATAATCCTTATTTATTTAATATTATAATGAATAAATGCTTAATTCCATTTATTATAATGTATATTATAATATATTATAGGCCAAGGACGATACGGATCAGTTTGGCAGGGCAGTATGGGAGACCAAGATGTTGCAGTTAAAATATATCCATCACATTATCGCAATTATTTTCAGAATGAAAGAGACACTTATTGTCTACCTTTTATGGAACATCCATCATTATTAAGCTATTATGGTTGGCATTTTTATTAAACTTAAAACAAATTATATTAAAACCAGCGATATAATGAAAACTTTTCTTTTTTTAATATTTGATTACTTAATATTAGAATATAAAATTAATTAATATTTAATTTATATTTCCATTTTAGGTGTGGATGAAAGAATAAGCATGGAAGGTAGTATTGAATATCTTTTAGTACTCAGTTTTGCTCCGGGTGGTAGTTTAACAGAATTTTTACGAACTCACATTATTGATTGGAACACATTCTGCAAAATGAGTCTTTCCATTGTTAAAGGACTTGCTTATTTACATACGGATATACGCAAAGGTGGTATGTATTGCATTATTTGTTCAAAAAATGTGGAAATATTTAAAATATTCTTGATTACTGTTTTCCGTTAAAGTAAAATGTAATTGGATAATTCTAATATTAATATTTATATAAATATTAATTTTTAGACAAGTTTAAGCCATGCATTGCACATAGGGATATAAATTCAAGAAACATATTAATTAAAGCTGATGGTTCTTGCTATATTTGTGATTTGGGATTAGCAGTTCAAATCTCTGGATCGAAATATTATTCTAATGGAGAGGAGCAGCATGCCGAATTAAAATCAATTAATGATGTGAATATCAAAATATCTAAGATTATGTATATTCTAATTCAATCTCTATCAAAATCTATTATATTAGGTGGGCACTCTGAGATACATGGCGCCAGAAGTGTTGGATGGTGCTGTTAATTTACGGGATTGCGAAAGTTCTTTAAAACAAATAGATGTTTATGCAATGGGTTTAGTTCTTTGGGAACTGATTACAAGATGTTCTGACATTTATATTCCTGGATCGGATGTACCGCAATATAAACAACCATATGAAAATGAAATAGGTTCGTGTAAAAAAATATTTCTCAAAATCATGATGCATTTATATCTTATTTAAGTTATTTATGAAATATTTTTATATACTTTTTTAGGTCTTCATCCAACGTTTGAACAAATGCAAGTCTTAGTATCACGTAATAAAGCAAGACCACTTTTAGAAGGTAACTTAGTAGATAGACCGGGAGTGCGTTTGATTAAGGAAACTATAGAAGATTGTTGGGATGCTGATGCTGAAGCTCGTTTAACTGCTTTGTGTATAGAAGAACGACTTTCAGAACTGCAATCTCATCGTGGTAATGCATTTATTATTATTTAGTTTGATTTTTACATTTTCTAAAAGAAAAATAAATTGTAGTAACGATGCACTTTACTGATGGAAGTCCAATGGTGAATTCTCACTGCACCTTAGTGCCTTCAACGACAAACAGTCTTTATAGTGAGTCCTCGCATCATGACAATGTACATGTTGTTCAACTTGCATTGAACACGGTGCAAGATAGTAATACTAACGACAGTGCAATAGCTGAAAACTTAGTTACATTATCACCATCTGACAGCGTTGCTCATGAACACAGTTGTAAGTAATTAATAATATTCATTTGTTTTTACTACACAACGACAAACTCAAAAAAAATGAAGTTTTCCAGAAAATAAGTTTAAATGTTTTGAATCATTAAAATTTTGTAATATTAATTTTTAAATATGCACTTTTGATTTTGTAATAATTGATTGTAAAGGAATAAAAGGCTGTGATCCAATTAACGCTCACAATATTCATGAGCATCATTTAATCTTGTTTAACATTCAATAAACAAATGATTTCAAGAGTGAGTACAGCCAAAGTATGTTCTTTTAATCTTTGAATGTAATGTCTTACAGATACATATTTGTCATGCCGCGATTTAATCATAGTTGTCACTATTCTTGTATTTTTCATTTTTACTCGTATACCAAAATTGATTTATTTCTGTTTATTATTTTTAAATTCAAATTGATCATATATCTTGCTCTTACATTCAAATTATTTTTTTGTTTCTTGTATACGAGTTATTTTTATTTTTATTTTATAAGACTGTAAATAAAAACTAAAGACTGTATAAAAAAAAGTTTAAAGATTAAATAAAAAAAGATTAAAATTAAAACGTTAACTTATTAATTAAAAATACCTTGAGTCTGAGAAAAAAGAAAATTAAAGAACTCCTAAATTTTCGTAAAATTTTTAATATTGTATCAAATTAAATAGCTGGGCATGTATTTGAAATATTTTTATCTAAAATACAGTATTTGCAATATAAATGTATTTTTACAAAATACACTTACAAATACTGTTTTTCAAGTAGAAATATTTCAAATATAGCCCAGAAATTCAATTTTTCATAAGTCGTTTTTTGTAATCAAGAAGCCCTAAAATTAATTTTGAGTAACAAATATAAAATCTTTATTATTAAACAAGGACCAAATTATTAATCAAGGACTCGGAAAAATTTCGGTCCGGATAATGGTTCGAGACTAAGTTTCAACTTTTACTCAATTTTTACTTTCAGTTCTTTTATCATACGGATCCATTTGGATTTTGGTCTTTTTTCTGTTTCGATTTTCGGTAATTACATAATGATCACCGTTATCACTAAAAGAAATTGATATCGAAACCGAAAATTGAACAGCCTCGAACCATACTCGTAATCAAGCCAAAATTTTAATAATGTAATGTATTTCGGTCCGAGTCCCTGGTTATTAATAGAATATATCTCTGAGATATACGTTCATATCTTTTATTAGATTCGTGTTTTTCTTTTTGCAAGTAAATGATAATTTTTTAGTCGTTGTGTAATATATGAGTATGATATTCAATACCTATCATACCATCCATTTTACATTTCTATAATTTCATTTTTCACACACAATTATTTTTAATATATATAATAATCTCGTTTCAGTCAAAAATTCAAACGAAATAGCGACATATAATCATACTCAAACGCTTCAGCCGTATCAGGGCAGAAATCCGTGTATGGAAAGAAATTTAATGTTACAATCAGATTCGTTGGAAGACTTAAGCTGTAACGGTAACGTTCTCGTCGATAAATCACTGAAGCATGCGTGTAATGATCAATACAAAACTGGAACAGAAGTACAAGGCTTAGTTTCGCACGATTATTTAAGTCAACATACTACTCAATTAACACAACTTAGGCCGGCAACGCCTATACCATATGTTCAAAATGTTATTTCTGATGAAGGATCATCTTCTTATGGTAAGAGAAAGCAGACAAATATACAGGACACGTCTCTTCAAGAAAGCCCACGGAAAAAATTATTTGCCTGGCCCAATTTAAAAAAATTGCTCATCAATAAGAAAATGTATCCATATAGCAGATACCAAATAGATAGAGAAGATTCTAAGTCAAATTTATTATCAAAGCAAAATGTCCAGATTAAAACTGTAGAAACGAACGTAACAATTTCGCCTGGAGGAAAGTATGTAAATGGTATTATTGGTAAGACTTCTACTTCGGCGATGCCAGTAGAGAAGAATGATAAAAATATCGCACAAACGGGGAAGCAAAAACAATATGAGAATGATAATGCGACGTCTAACGCGCGTCCTTCCACTTTGCCTCTCGTAAATTTAAGAAATAAAAAACGAGAAAATAATCTAAGCAGGCAAGAAAGCATAGATAAATTTAATGAAGTTTTTAATGTAGGTTCGAATGTAAACAACGCACTGAAGGATCCACATATGAGAATAAAAACACCCGGTGATTTGCCGCCGTCTGTTAGGAAAGTTCGCGGTCGAGCGCAATCAACGGCGCGATTTTCGCTTTATGATGATCGCATGATGTGCAATATTTTGAATGAAGAGGACGATCAAAGTGACAAAGCCATTTGGAATTCTGTGCCATTTGGTATGGATCTCGGTGATAGTGATGGAAAACATTCACCAACGAAACTTGGTACCAAAAATGTTACGTGCTTTTAATCAGATATTAATGTATTTGTAAAGTCTTTATGTCGTATAATATATAGAATCAAGAAAAAAAGGAACGCTGTAAGGGATCTTCAGCTTCGATTTATGTACAGAATTTGTGTATAAGAATAAGTAAGATTTTATACTCGATGCAAAATATATTACTACGATACAGATTTTAAATAATGAAATTTAAAAAAAATAAGAAATCAGAAGCTCGTGCTATTAAATTGATTTGTCATATTATATTGATACTTTGGACGTAATGAATGCTTTTGATGAAGTAGATGATTAGGTATGACAAGTGCACATAATAATTACGGATAGAAAATAGAAAATCAAATGGACGTAATCTATATGCGCTGAAATATGAGAAATGAGTTTATTATGAAACTGCTTTCATATATATGATATTTGTGATTTATTGTTATATTCTCAATATTCTTTTCGATTTAATAGAATTAATGAATTTTCAGTGTAATTGATAAACATGGACAATCAATATTAACATTTACATCACATTATAAGATATATAACATCTCAATGTATAATTGTTTTTTACTTTTTTCACAGCATTTAAAAGACATATGTCATCTCTGTGTAAAACAATTAATGTCAATATTTGCAGAATATTCTCCATCTGATATTATTAGCTCAAAAACTTGTGAAATTATGAACGAAAGTATGTAAAGCTTTTATTATCGATTTTGTATACTTTTTCTTCTCTTCACGAGAGGAGACTATTTCCTTCTATATATATATA
>NW_012130082.1:1775451-1781177 GCF_000143395.1 Atta cephalotes
TATATATATATAAAATTATATAATAAATAGTTAATTAAGTTTAAAACAAATCGTGCAACAAGTTGTTCATTAATATGCAACGATATATTTATCAGATATATATAAATCTACTATTAAAATACAAAGCCATGGATATTAATATAGGTGATTGTAATTATAAAAGTAGAAATAGTAAAAAGATATATTTGAGCACAAAGTATAATTGTATCGGGTTATATGAAAATTATTTTTCCTGATCCTGTAAGCTCGCTGTAAATACCTGTAGTATAAAAAAATTATTCAAATGCGTTAAGCATACTTGTTATGTTATGTTATGTTGAAGATATCAGTAAAGTCTTATGTTATACATTTTGCGATACTTTATCTTATGACGTGTTATTATTGACAAAATTAAGATAAAGATGATTATTCATAATAAAGTATGTCTTCTGTCAACAATTTTCGTTCTTTTATTTAAAGCTAAGTAAACATTTACATATAATAATATGGAATGTTTATGAGATAAATTAAAATAATTTTTCTAAAAATATTTCAGTTTTTAGATTAAATAAAAATCCATTTTTTAAATTGTTCAATATTCTGTATATTTTTACATTCTAAATGTTAAAAGATTAACGTTTATTTTATTTAATAAATTACATTTTTTAATGTATTCATTATTAAATATTCTTAATTTTTTTCTTTCATTAAAAATGATTTACTTATATTTTTAAGTTATGTAGTAAATATAATAATTATAACAATTTATTTGTTACAATTTTTCATTAATAACGTAACAATTCATTAGAAAATAAAACTGCGTGTATCATATGGATATGTGTAATTTACATATACATAAATAAATTCTTTTTTAATTTAATTAACTTTACGTCTTATATCACTGAAAACTTTGATTACACTATTTACACTTTGAGTAATATGATCGACACTTGGGAGTGACTTGGACGCCATGAGTACTTTGATACTTCACGAGGAATTGTATTAATAAAGTTTACATTTGTAAAAAAGTGTTTGATATTAAAATAAATTGATAATCATGACTATCGTAACTCTTTTAAGTCGCAACGTTAATTTGAGTCAGTTATCAAAGCTGCAACCATATATTTACGGAGTAAGATTTTTACCTTCACTAAATTTTTAGGTTGAGTTTCAATCACTTTTGCATAATTCAATAATGCAGAAATTTCTGTATGATTTACTATACTGCGTAATTTTTCTAGCAAAATGTTCGATTTTTTGCATCGCCCGCTAAATTCATTGAACATAAACCCTTGGAGAAGCTCAGGAACATTGGTATATCGGCACACATTGATTCCGGAAAAACTACTTTAACCGAACGTATCTTATATTATACCGGTAGAATATCCGAGATGCATGAGGTAAATCTAAAATTTAATCATTATATGTGTATTTGTAAGTGAACTTATTGTTTCCATAATGTGGATAAGAAATCTCATGTATATATTGCGTTGATGAAAAAGTAAAAAATTACATTGGTGAGATAATAAAAGAAAATTGATTCTAAAGATTAATATATTATTGTGAAAAAATGACACATTTATCAACATGTTGTAGAAAAGTTTCACTCTCTGGTGGATGAAATTTATATCGACTATAGTTGCACTGTTAAAATTTCAAAAATTCCTGATATAATTTTAAAAATTATATTATAATTAATAGTATAACATGTGGAAAAAAAATAAAGTTTTGTACATTATTTTGATTAAAATATTCTAATTCAGAAAAAATTAAAAAATATTGTATTGAAAAATTTATAATTTTGAATCATGTCTATCAACTTAACATGTGTGTATATATATGATGATGATGATTTATAAAATGACTGATTTAATTATTAGCAAAATTTAAAGCTATATGAAAAAATAGTTCATATCGATGTGTTCAATACAAAGGGAAACATTATATAATACAATTATTTTATGAATGGAGGTGTTCCGGACATTTCAAAGTCAACTTAATTTTTTTTAATGAAATACTATATTTTTTATTTCATTGTACGACAATGAACATTGTATAACAATTCTTTTTAAGACAAGTTCATGGATATATTATAAAGAACATTCAAGGTTAATCCTAGTCACAAAATTGGACTCAATGAACTTGACAGATAATATTATTTGATGTTTATGTCTATGTTTATAACTTTAATGGAGAAGTTGTTACTCAAGTCTTAATATTGCTAATTATAGTAATTCACAAGTTGTGAATATTTTTATAACCTTTAGTAAATATGAAAGATGTATAACTGAAACTGCAAGAATATCAAATGAATGCCATATGTGATGGTCCAGATGATCTAGATGTTCTCAAAGTCATATAACTTTTGTCTGAAACTTTTGTCTTTTCAATCCCATATCACCTTCTCGAATTCTAGTATCATTTAAAATAAAACAACCTGTATATAAATATATATAAATATATAAATTATATATAATAACACTAAATTTTTGCTGTTAGGTAAAAGGAAAAGATAATATAGGTGCAACTATGGACAGCATGGAATTGGAAAGGCAAAGAGGCATCACTATCCAATCTGCTGCCACATACACATTATGGAAAGATCATAATATCAATATCATTGATACACCAGGACATGTGGATTTCACAGTGGAAGTCGAAAGAGCTCTGCGCGTCTTGGACGGTGCTATCCTCGTCCTATGTGCTGTAGGTGGTGTTCAGTCACAGACTCTAACTGTGAATCGACAGATGAAGAGATATAACGTACCCTGTTTAGCATTTATCAATAAGCTGGATAGAATGGGTGCAAATCCAGAAAGAGTTCTACAACAGGTGAGGAGCAAACTGCATCACAATGCTGCATTCATACAATTGCCGATTGGTTTGGAAAGTAATACAAAGGGTATAGTTGATATAATTGCGCAAAAAGCAATTTATTTTGAAGGAAATTTCGGAGAAATTGTTAAGGAGGGTGAAATTCCAAAGAACATGAATGCAGGTATAAAATAATAAGTTTAAGATACATTTACATTCTATAAAATTTTAAAATTTATAAGTTTACTAAATTTGAATTATGTCAATTAGAGGTAAATAAAAGAAGACAAGAATTAATCGAGCACTTAAGCAATGCAGACGATACATTTGGTGAATTGTACTTGAACGATGCAAAAATAACTGAAAAAGATATTATGGATGCCATACGCAGAAGTTGTATAAAAAGAAAATTTACACCTGTGTTGGTTGGTACTGCATTAAAGAATAAGGGAGTTCAACCATTATTAGATGCAGTAATAAACTTCTTACCAAATCCAGGAGAAGTAAAGAATTATGCTCTTCGAGAAAATTCTGAGTAAGCTTTTCATATTAGTATGATTTGCTTGATATATAATGTAATAATCTATGAACAAATTTTAGCGGTGAATCTATCAAAATTTTATTGGATTCTACTCGTAATGACAAAAACCCTTTCGTTGGATTGGCATTCAAGTTAGAAGCTGGAAAATTCGGTCAATTAATATATTTTCGTTGTTATCAAGGAATGTTAAAAAAATCAGAAAATTTATATAATACAAGAACACGAAAGAAGGTATTTATGTATATAAACATACAATATTCTTATTATAATTATCACTAAAAAATATAATATTTTTTTAACCTGCCATAATTATATTTCAGGTACGAGCACAAAAATTAGTTAGACTTCATGCAAATCAAATGGAAGATGTTACAGAAGTTTATGCGGGAGATATATTTGCTATATTTGGAATAGACTGTGCTTCTGGTGATACTTTTGTCAGAGATTCTAAGCTAGATTTGTCAATGGAATCAATTTATGTTCCCGATTCCGTGGTATCTATGTCTGTACAAACAAAACATTCGAAAGATCGAGATAATTTTGCTAAAGGTATTAGCCGATTTACTAAAGAAGATCCAACCTTACGTTTCCACTATGACACAGATAATAAGGTAATATTTTTTATATCACTTTTAACAAAGATCATTTTTATCTTTGAGATTTATGTGTTGTTTCAACTTATATCTTTTATAGGAAAGTATAATTTCTGGTATGGGCGAATTGCATTTGGAAATTTATGCGCAAAGGTTAGAACGTGAATATAATTGTCCGGTCATTCTTGGAAAGCCAAAAGTTTCTTTCCGTGAAACTTTAACTGAACCGTGTGAATTTGATTATCTTCATAAGAAACAATCTGGTGGTGCTGGCCAATATGCTCGCGTGATTGGAATTATAGAGGTATAAATTTAATGGATTTGTATCATTAATGTTTATATTATTTATCGATATTGCTTTTTGAAATTTTTTTATTTCGATGTTTTTTTCATGAAGAAAAATTTGTTTTTTCAGCCCTTGCCACCTACGAAAAATACAATCATCGAATTTTCAGATGAAACTGTAGGAACCAATGTCCCGAAACAATTCGTTCCAGGTGTAGAAAGAGGTTTCAGAGCAATGTGTGAAAAAGGTTTTCTCAGTGGTCACAAACTCGCTGGTATTAAGTTCAGGTTACTCGATGGCATGCACCACTGCGTCGATTCTTCGGAATTTGCCTTCTTTTTTGCCGCACAAGGTGCTGTTAAAGATGTTTTTGAAGCTGGTACCTGGCGAGTTTTGGAACCGATCATGATGGTTGAAATAGTTGGCCCACAGGAATTTCAGGTGCAATAATATTGTCTATACATTCATTTTGCATTTATATTAGGTGTAATAAAAAGAAATCCATTATTTCTCCGTTCAATTTCATGCAAAAATAATGGATTTCTTTTTACTACACCTATATCTTACTATTTTCCATTAGACACACAATTTTTCACGTGTTTGTTTATAGGGTTCAATATTAGGACAACTCACTAAAAGAAAAGGAATCATAAACTTTACGGAAGTAGTAGATGAATGGTTCACAATCATCGCGGAAGTACCACTTAACGAGATGTTTGGTTATTCCGCTGAATTGAGATCGAGTACCCAAGGCAAAGGAGAGTTTACTATGGAATATGTAAGATATAGTCCTTGCTTACCGGAAGTACAGGAACAACTTGTTAGACAATATCAAGAATCACTGGGAATAGTAATAGAGAAAACTCAAAAATCGAAAAATTAACTATAGAACAAATGAATATTTCTTGTTTTTTTTTTAGTAAAATTGCGCAATATTATGAATGTTATAAATGCATTATGTCAATATACGCATTATTTACATATTTATATTTACATATTTAATATACTCGACGTAAACCGATAAGTAAGTTATTAATTAATATATATAATTATGAACGGTAAAAACACAAATATACAAAATTTGTAATACTTAAACATGTACAAATGTCTCAAGTTGTAAATATTAGTCCACGTCCAAAAATGTGTAATACGAAATAAATATGTAGAAAATAGTTTTTACCTCCGTACACGTATGAAAAATTGTTTTACCATTTATTTTTAAATAATATTTATCTTAATGTGTTATGCATATACATAATATTCTTACTATTAGAATAAAAGTAACTAAAATGACAGAATTATAATTTTTTTAAAATTATTCTAATTTAATTCATTTTCTGAACTCTTTCACGATTTGTAATATTAGTTCGTGGCGTTTTTTTAATCCAACGGGAAAAACGCCAACTGAACTTTTTCCCACATCTAATATGTTAATATTAATAATCCTTTTCTGTTTATTGTTATTAAATAATTAATTTATTTTTTTCAAATCTTTTTTTTTAAATGTGTATTA
>NW_012130082.1:1783057-1784901 GCF_000143395.1 Atta cephalotes
TATATATACTACTATATATATATATATATATATATATATATATATATATATAGTATATATATATATATATATATATATATATATACACACACACATTTTTATAAATAATATATCTAAATAATATAGTATTATAGAGTGTATAATTTTATTTTAAAACTAAATATACATTAAGAGAAACGAGAATCTCGTGGCTCAGTTTATTTCACTCGGTATAATTCCTGCACTGCAGACATTAAAATTCTTTTTTTGACTACGCTATTTACTCCCGCACGTATCCCTTGGCTTCGCACATAAAAATGCTCATAAAATTCATGCCACAGGCTTCCGGAAATCAAACTCATACCTCTAAAGTTATTATTAATTCTTTGTATATCGATTAGCAATAGAAAAATACTGGAAATTCTGGAAATACTGGAAATACTGGAAATTGTTGAAGCTTGGATAAAGTTTATAGCAAAAGTATGTGGAATTTACTACACTGACGTATCATGCATAAAGAGACATGTCTGTACAAGATGAACACAAATGAGCATGACAAACCGGATTAGGGAAATGTAAACTCGTGGGATCTCTTCATAATGAAATTACACAAATAACGCATATAACGCACATATATGTACATATTCTTTTTTTTTAATTATGAGGCTAAATAATATTTATGTTATTACATATATACGATACGCTCCATTACAAGATGTAATTATTGTTTTTATGATGACACAACACTGTTTTGTTCGTTTGAAAGTTTAACACGAGTATCAAAGATACAATATTTCGTTATATCTTATTATTTTCAATGTATATACGTTGCTAATTTAATAAAACATTTTGACAAACAATTATTGTAGATAATTAATAGATATACGTAAATCCAAAAAAAATATTCGGTATCTACGAATTGTTTAACATTTCTACCTTTCATCATATTTCTTTTCCATATCGTTCCACTTTTTGTAATAGTAAAATCACGCCGACGTGATGCGAAATTCTCGAGACGAGTGAAACGATGAAAAATGAGGAAAAAGAAAATCAAGCGCCGAAGTTATGCATCCGTGGGCTTATTTCTGTCGCGCCGCATAAACGCTGTATGCGCGACCGTGCAATCGTGTCCGTAACTCTTTCGCGTCGAACACAAAAGACTTTCCGCGTTATAATTTTCGCGCCCGATAAATTGACATCCTGCTTCTCCTTTTATCACCGTAGTTTGGCCTGAATGTAAAACGTGGCATGGTCGAGCAGTGACCGCGGAAAATCAACCGGGATTACGCTATCGCGGCCTATTATTTCCTGTTGTAATAAATACATGCTTGACAGCCGATAATTCCAAGAGTAACGAGAATTATGCGCAAGTATTTAGAGCTCGCATGTCAAAAGTTTTGATATTATCATTGTCAGTACTTCGACAGCAGCGCGCGTCGAAATTTACGAAGTATCGATAGACACCTTTTGTATCTTGTTATCATTTAACTATTCCATTAAGATGATATTACTATCCACAAAATATTATTCCAGACGTTGCCGCTGCGTCTGCAATTTTTGCAAAGATTTTTATATTATGTTGCACCTGTATAGATACACACGCACGCACGCACGCACGCACGCACGCACGCACGCACGCACGCACGCACGCACGCACGCACGCACGCACGCACGCACGTACGCACGCACGCACGCACGCACGCACGCACGCACGCACACCCAGAGAGAGAGAGAGAGAGAGAGAGAGAGAGAGAGAGAGAAGAGAGAGAGAGAGTAGTAACGTAGTAACTAATACTTAATAAGTAGTAACTAGTACGTAGTAACGTAAACGTACGTACGTACGTTACGTTACGTTACTTTAACTA
>NW_012130082.1:1784921-1788189 GCF_000143395.1 Atta cephalotes
TTTTAGTTAGTTATTATATATACACACACACACACACACACACACACACACACACACACACACACACACATATATATATATATTGGGTTGTCCGGCAAGTTCGTGCTTAACTAACCTATATAATTTAATAAATGTATACTAAAATTTAAATCTACATTTCAATTTTCCTTCAAAATCGGCACGAACTTTCTGGACAACCTAATATATATAGATATAAATTGTTGATAGTGTTTTAGTATTAATTCTGCAAAAAAAAGTTATTCATTTATGTTCTTTCTAGCTACACTTTATGTAGTTAGAAGCCATGTATTTTCTTCTAAGTATCATCTTTCTTACAATACTTAATTATGCTTATTGTAGAAATGCGAAAAATACAACGTTGGATAGTATAAAAGATTCTATTGAAGCCAGTATCAAACTGCGCAGTGCACATTGAAGATCGCAAGTTAGAGATTAGAATTTGATCAATTGGTACAAATTTAATTGTTCGATATCTATTTTTCAATTCATAATCTTTGATTTTTAATTTTTTTCATAGACTTAAAATTTGGACGCTTCCTCCTCCTATTGTCATAACAACGGCGTCTCGCCCGTCATCAGGTGGCATGGCGATCGCTCACAGAATGCGACGAACGCGACGCCGTGCTCGCCGTGTAACCGACGCCGATACCGATTACCAAGTCGGTACGCGATCAGTAGCGGCACTGACGTTCGGGGGAGTAGACGGCACGCGTGGTTCCCGTGTACTCCTCTGTCGCGTTCCCGTAGCACGAGCGGATCGGAGCGCGCGTCGCGCGCGAGTGCTACGCTAGGAAGGCCGCTTCCGCCTTTCCGGTCGCGCATCGTCGGGGCCGCTGCATTGCCTGCGGACCGCGTCGCGTGTGCCCGTGTCCGAAAAATGTAATATGGCGATGGTTGCGTCGAACATGAGCGGCCACATACAGAAGCAGCTCACCAGGAGCCTCGAGCGGATCCTGGAGGAGGCGCACCTAAGCGGCGAGCTCAAGCTGAGCGGCCGTAAGCTCAAAGACTTCCCGAAAGTCGGAAAAGTTGGCGCGGCTAAATACAATCTACAAGATACCGTAATCGCCGGTGAGTCTTCATTATTTTTTCCCGGGATTTCCGGAGTCATCCCCTTTTTTTTTCTTTTCGTTTTCTTGCCGAGCGCTCGAAACGTGAGAGAAGCAAGAATCACTGGTTCAAATATCGATTTTTGCGTTTTGTAAAATTTTGTTTATGTTTTCTAATTTTGTTTGTTTGCTGCACTTCTTTACGACGTCGCCGCGCGTCTTATGTCACGACAAACCCGCGTGTTCAATGCTCGATGGATTAAAGGCGTCGTGTTGATGTACGCGCTATTGTAATTCCGAAATTTTCAATGAGCGCGTGAACGTTTCATAAACATAAATTTATTAGGATATTTATTGTTTGGGACGTAAAAACCTGGAATTTTCGGGAGATTTTTTATCCTTGAAAATCAAAGATTTTTTTTATAGAATTTCAATTTTATAGAATTTCGGGACATTTTAAATAAATTTTGAGAATTTTACTTTTAAATTTAAATTATATGTCTCTTTCTGAAAACAATGTTTCTTTAATCATTTTTTCTTTATAATACAAAATGTTGACAGTTAAGAATAAGTATAACATACACATCCGTATATTTATGTACGTTCTTGTCGTTTCGCGTATTTTTTTTATACAAATATCAACGTAACATTAAAAAGCCAATGTATCGATAAGTAATATGATTTTCCTTATTTTATTCGTTTTATGACTAATTGTAAAAAATGACAGATTCTTAATTTACATATAATGTTGATCCAAATTTATCGAAATAACGAATAACCTTATTCGAGGATACACAAATAAATATTACGGGAAATAAATCGATCGTTTTTCTAAAGCTTCGTATGTTTTCGAATATATTTAAAATGCAAATAAAAATAAAGAGACTAAATTTAGATCAATATTTTTATGCAAGCATTATCAGAAGTAATAAAAGTATCGAAATTTTTCTAAAACGTATTTTCGCCGAAAATAGATAATTATATTTAGATACAAATTTTTAAAAATAACAAGAATGATCACGGAACTTGGATCGCACTTCTCTGCATAATCAGAGTATTTTCTGAAATCTTGTAAAAGAATTCTCATATTTTTGAAGATATTTTTGTTCAAAATATCAGATAAGATTAAAAAATCTTTTAATGCAACTTTAAAATAAATTGAAGTCAAGCACAACCCAAATAAACTATATATTAAAAATTAATAGAAGATAAGAATTCAATAAAAATATCTGTTCCAATTCTCAGCAACATAAAAATCTGTATACTTTCTCTGATGAAAAAATTCCTTCAAAAGGTTTCTCTTTTTCGAATCTTCAAGATCTGCAAGATTTTAATCTATAAGTTAAAATGTGTAATATTCACTCAGTATTAATGTTTATCAGAGTAGCTCAATTAAAAATAAAATATCCTCATATAAAAGTTTTCTTTAAATTTATTGATAGTTATTATAAAAAAATTATATTCATAAGGGAGAATTATTTCTTGGTGATGAATAATAATATTATTTCATCGGGATGCTGCAGTTAATTCCCTTGAATCATTCAAGGAGCAAATACATAGTACCGTTTGTGCCAAGTGCAATGACCAAAGAAACCTTTAAGCATTACCTAACGCACGTGCACCTGCCAAGTTCGACATCTGGCGTGCATTACTCATTGGTAATTGCAACTGATTGCAAGGACTTTGTAGCAAACATAGAACTAGCAGATTTATTAAACATTCTGCTAAGCATTTAGACGGCACTTCACTTTGAAAACATTACAGTGAATTAGATTCGCATTCTCATCGCATTGCATTTATGCTTAATGTCTATTCTTCGAATTTCATTTCATTTTTAATCCAATCTGAAATATTTATATTTTGACTATTTTGCGATTATATAATAGTTAATAGTCTGAGCTAATAACAAGTTAATGGAAAATCATTGGGTTAAAAATAAGATAGTTGATGTATAAATAGTATTTAATAGTAATTAGTATTTATGTTAACATGTTAGTTTATTATGTTAACAATTTATATTAAGATTTATAACAGATTGCGAAGAGATTCTATTTTTTACGCCGGCTTTATTTTTTTACTTTATAAAAGATAATAAAATTACATTGATTATGAAACATTTAAAAAATAATCAATTAAAATAGATTTCTCATATTACTAATCAAACATATATATACCATATACATATATGATATATATAT
>NW_012130082.1:1788758-1814659 GCF_000143395.1 Atta cephalotes
GAGAGAGAGAGATGAACTGACAATATTAATAAGATTGCATCTGTAGAAAAATCCGGAAACACGTTTCGCGTATTTTTTAACATATACTACACACTAGATGTTTTTTATTGAGGCTATTTCTCTCTACGAAACATTACAAAATTTTTTGTATTTTCTTAATTACGTTTCATATATTTTTGAAGAGAAGAACCTTATTTTGTGCTCCGCTATATTTTGTCGCTTTTAATTCTAATATAATATTAACGCGCAGTGAAAAACGTTTGTACCTGTGTTAAAGCCAGTCCATTCAAGTTCTTGTTAAAATTTTGTGTTTTTAACATATCCGAGTGTTAGTTTAATATAATGTGATTATGTTATTTGAATATTTTGTATTTTACATTAATATTCAACATTTGTTTAAATAATACAATTTATAAATAAATGAACAAAAGAAAAATAATATTTTAAAAAATTATAATTAAATAATAATATTTAAAAAAAAATAATATTTTTTAAATGTAAATTCTAACGTAAATGAATAAAATACAATACATTAATTTAACATATCATTAATTTTACTAATGAAATGTGTTCCACAGTTTACTTACAAATTATATCAGTATTACACTTTTTGTATTATCTAATTTTTTTATATAATATTTGTGTTACTTTCTAACATATTCATCTTATGTTAAATTAACATATAAAATGAATCGTCGAAAAACATGTGAAATATATCTTTATCACAAATTTTTCAATTGAGTACGTTTAACCGATATGCGCATTTTCGGATACTTTGAGAAAGAGAAATACCTGAAAAGTATATTTCTCTTTTTAATCTCCAGATACTTCTCTTGCGGAAATTATCTAGATATATCCATATCTATAAAGTGGCGTCTACAATGAGATTTTTGTATAGAACTTATGCCTTGTCGTAAAAAATTAATCAATCACAGTCGAATGTAAGAAAAATAATCGACTATGAATAGTCAATTTCTTACGGCTTAAGATTTATAAAGCTTAAATTTTATGCTTTAAAACCTCATTAATCATTACAGACGCCGCTTATGGTCTGTAATTATCCTCAAGTCGATTAATGTCGATCTCAGCCCTAAGAATTTCGTCATGATAACTAAAACTTATTCAGTATTCTTATGTACATGTTAATTCGTAATCCACGCGTGTGTATAGAATTCTGCAAAAGTATGTATGTACCATATATCGGACGGATGATCTAAATCGACACGTTGCAGCATTGAGACCGATAAATTACGGGTTATTCTGCGGCGGGAAAGAAATCTAGCCGATGCTAATTCGCGGCCAGTAATTCCACGTATTGAATTCACTATTATGTTCTGTTAGATTTTACATTGCTGATTCATAATTCTTAAGCGGAACGCAGGATATTCGCGGTCTTTCGCCAGTGCACTCACGCTTTTTTCTTACGCATGTACTTACATGGTATTCACTCATCCAACATATAACGCCTAACGTGTCAGGAATGCAAGATAGCAGCGCGTGAGATTTTTTTTTACACTCGCTATTTGCGAGTTTCAATTATAACAGCATTCATGGACTATACGGCACGCTAATAATATTCTTACTTTCATGTTCGAGTTTTCCCGCTACGGCAGCCCGCAGACACATTGCCCTATATTTTCACCGCATAATTATAATTAACGCTAAAATGACGCTAGTCGAATGATAATCAACGGCAAGAGTTCGCATTACTTGGCAACTGGCACTCAGAGAAAGTAAAGACACTTTCTTACTTATTTCTTATTCATACTTTCTTTAAAAAGCAATAACTCGAGTAGCCATTCTTGTTATATGCGTCTTAGTCTAAAATTGAACGTCACAGTTTATATTATAAACTGTGTTACAGAAGTAACATGATATATGTCTGTATATATTCACTCGTTGGGTTCTTTAGTCGGATCGAATAGTGGACTTATCGAATTTCGATGACGTTCGTTGGGAGATGGACAGGGAATGAAATCATGAATTGGCGTCCCTGGAGGATGCATCGGTGATGCATCCAGAGATCCAAAGATAGAGGACCATTCTGCATCCTTCTCCGTTTTTACGTTATTACTTTTCCAGTTGTTATCGAACTGCCGTTTGCCTGCCTTATGATGAGTCCCGCGACACTCCAAAGGGGACGTAACTTCATTAACGAGATCCCCCAGGTCACTACAGTTCGCTTGATGAGAGATCTGACAGCTTATTCCCACATCAGACCCTCCCATGAAACATGCATGCACGCCAGTTAACATTACATTTTTCCTCTTCTTTTTTGAGAGATTCTTTTCATAACAGATCTCATATTGACAATTTTAATTTGGCAAAGAGAGATATTTCGTAAAATATACATACTTTTATTATAGTTTTTTCATTAAGTTTCATTTGGAAAATTAAATTAATATTAAAATTTTTAATTATTAATTATTTTAAGTGACTTTTGCATGCGCGCATTATTTAATTAACATTTTATGGAACATTGAAATATACAATTTTATACCATTTTTATATAAATTTTTATATACATATATCTTTCTGAAGTTACATTTCTATTATATTTCAGCTTTTCTATATTATTTTATATAATACAATGTACAAGGTATTTATTACCTGAAAATTTATCTGATTTCTTTTTTACTTTTGAAAACCAGGGAATTTTATGGAGACTTGGAAATTTCTGGGGAGATTTTTGGAATTTTAGTTTAAATTTTACCTCTTTCTGAAATCATTGTTTCTTTAATTCCCTATTTTTTTAGATGCAAAATATTAATCAGTTAATAAAGTATATATGATGTACCTATACATATATCTCCCTCTTTCTTTTCATACATTCATGTACATTTTTATGTTGTCTCGTAAATTTTTATTTTATTAAAAATCTAGATGAAAGTAGAAGATAATATTCAGCAGAAGAATAATTTACTAATATTATGTTGAATGAGCCTTCTCTATCTTAAGTTTCACGGTTTCAATTGTAGAAAATAGATATAATTTCGTGGAATTCCTGTCTTCTACTAATATTTTGGTATTTAGTTTGTTTGCGTTTCTTGCACTCCTATCTATTTTAGAATTGCATTAAAGAATTTTTAATATTATCTCTTATCTAGAATTCTGGACAAAAATACTTTCAAATAAACTGAAAATCCTCTCCCCCCCCCCCCCTTTAAAAAAATACTGAGAATTGTCAAGAAATTCGGTTCACAAGATTTCAGTAAACACCCTGTAATATTTCTTTCACAATGGTTTAATACATTTTTCAATGTACAAACAAATAACTTGTTCATTTCCTCATTCATCTCCGTTGGTATCCCATTATTCTTTGATATTACTACTAGTCTCTTTATTCATCTCGCGTCAACTTTCTCTTTACATAAAGCGTATTCGGTCAGAACTGTTATCGATTATGTCACGGTATATCACGCGCATTCTTCACAAAGTGTAAGGAAGAAGGGTGTGACATCCCTTTCTGCGCCATCCTTTTCTATGCACCATTACTCCATTTACTCCAGGCCAGTAATTCAGTCAGCGGGGGATATCCAATATCTCTGTTATATCCGTAGATTTTAAAATCAGTGTTTGCAGATGAGATTCGCGCCTTGGCGTTCTGCGCGAGTTTCTCTGCCAAGTGCAATTTCGATGCGATTGCAGAGAATACATAAATCCGTACGTGTGTATCCATACGTTGTTACAAAAACTCGAATATATTCGTTTCGAGCGAGCTTCGGACTGTATTCAATTTTCACATATTACCGTCTTTTATTTTAAGAATGTACATATGTATACATATATTCAGGGTGTTCGTGAACTGATAGCACAACTGGCAAGAACAGGATTCTTATACATGAAAAAATAAATCGAAAACGTAGAATTTTTTCATATGAGGTTTTGTTTTCGAGAAAATCAACTTTAAATATTCGTCAGGATTTAATATTGATGAATTAAAGCATCAAAACACGTTAGAAAATGCTCATAAAAATTTACTTCGAAGAGCAGAACGTGTATTCGACAAAATGAGCAACATTCTCAACAATTATAAGATTTACTGTGCGTGGACATACTGTTTTTATCGTATGTCTGTTCTTACCGAGTACAATAAACACAAATATGAACAGAAATAATAATCTACAGAAAGATACATTAAATCAAGACATTAAAGGCATACATAGGATAAAAAAATCGATTTTTAAAATTGATTTTTTCGCAAAGAAATTAAGCTCAAATGAAAAAAATTTATTCTACATTTTTTACTTATTTTTTCGTGTAGAATTATTCTCTTCCCGATTGTACTACCAATTGTATCATCCTATATATATATATATATATATATCTCAGGATTAGTAATGTTTTTTTTTAACTTGAACAAAGTTAAAGTTAATGGCTTTACAAAATTAATAAAATTAAAAGTTAGAAGGAATAAAAATTAATTTTACATAAGTTAAGTCAATATTGAATTAATTTAAGTTTAAAAAAAGTTAATTTTGAAAAAAAAAATATTTTTTAGATTTTAATGTTCTAATTTTTCTTAAATAACTATGATATAGATTATTAAGTAAATTAAATTTTTAATTTTTTTATTCATATATGATATAAGTATATAACACATAACGATATAACTATATATAATTATATATAACTATATATAACTTTAAAAAAACAGTCAGCACATAGAGAAGATACAAGATCAATGATTACTTTTTAATAAGTCTTAAACCATAAGAAATTAATCAATTACAATCGAATGCGAGAAAAATATTTGACTGTAATTGATCAATTTCTTATGACTTAAGGCTTAAAACATCTATTGTAGATCCGGACTAAGGCTTATGGCATAAGGCATAAACCAATGAAAGGACTGTATTAGCATCTTAAGAAATTACTTAAAATGGTCTTAAAATATGAATATATTACGAATATACGCCCTTAGTCTTATTATATCTTATTATTTTTATCTTATTATTTTTTTAAGGTATTTAAAAGAAATAAAAAAATTTTTTAACTTAAAAAAAAGTTAAAAAGTTAACGTTTAAAAATAACTTAGTTAAATTAAAAATTAATGCATTTAAAATTATCTAAGTTAAGTTAAAAGTTATTAACTTTTTTTTAATTTTTATCATTTTAACTAGTTACTAAACACTGATATATATGTATATATAGAGTCTGAAAGATTAGAAAACATATGGCACTATGTTTCACGAAGTTTCACCTTGGCGAAATTGTTGATTTCTTTTAACAATTTGCACGTTTTTTTTCATCCGCATTGCGGGAAACTGATACGCGAATGTTTCTTGTGCTAATCATTATGACTCTGCTGAATGGTGTACACTGCAACGTCGACGAATAAAAGAAATGACATTGTTTTACATTTGTTTAGAACATGGTGCTATTTCTTCTGCTTCTAATTGTCTTCTAATAGTTCCAGTTTTCTTTGATGTCTTTGTTACAATTCTGTTTGTCAAATAATAATAAATTCTCGGAGAGAATGTACTATCATCTATGAATTTACTATTCAACGAATAAGACAATGTATCCTCAATGTATAGTCGCATCGATCCATTATCGATTAAAAGAATCCGAGAGCAGTAGTGCATAAAATAAAGCTTGCGACTTCGTAGTATCTCAACCATCTAATTTGTCGAGCATGAATTTATCGGACGTTTATCATACGTTGCTTACACGTGGTATACATATGAGTTATCACAATAACTTATCAGAGCCTTAGTAACTAGCGGTCGCAAAGTTGCAAATAGGCGACCATTATTCTTCAGTGTCAGCAATCATCTCGTTCCAAGAACTTCTGAACATTCATTCTCGTTTTATTATGTAATACTCATAATTTCTTTACGAAGTTGTTTTAAAAAGACGGAGAAAGATGAAAAGAAAAACACGAATACATTGATCGTGCTTCACCTTTCAACGGATCACTTCGTCTTTATTTCGTTTGTTTTCAGTTTCTCTCTTTCTTTTTTTCCACTCATTCTTTAACATCTGTCGCGCTGCGAAGGATTGGCCGATTACTGCAACGAAAGTGTTTCCTTTCTGAATCACTTTAGGACGATCTCGAGCGTATTAAAGAATTCCGCCGAGAATGGAGAATCACGCACGGGCATTCGTGATGATTTCACAGTGATTAAAATTATTTGTAAACTGCGGTATTTTCTTATGATCAAATTTTAAAAATCAAATTTTAAAAATTAATTTAGCAAAAATGGAAACTGAAAGTCTATTGCACTATTAAACTTATAATATCAAATTATGTTCAATTTCAGTAATTTTTAATCACTTTTATGATTGCCACTGTTCCTATTCAACATATCATTAATTTTTAATAATTTAACTTAACAAAATGTATTAAATTTGACTCAAATTTAGTTTATGATTTGCTAAATATAATGATCACTTTGAAACTAATCGTAGAAATGGATTAATTTACATTTGATACATTTGAAAATTAAAAATAATAAAAGATTATTTAAATTAATTGAGTTATCATTGCTGCTTTAATATCTAACAGTGTGAAATTGATTATTATAATTTCTTAAACAACTGATTATTAAAATCATTCTTTGAATTATTGGAAATTAATCAATATAATAATAGATAATACTATTTGAAGTAATAAAGAAAGTGAACACTTGATATGATAATAACGTATTAATATAAATTCAGAAATTAATAAAATTCTTCAGAATTTTTGAGAAAAATTTTTAGTTGAAAATGAACAAACTAGAAAATTCTGATCAATCAGAATTCTAATTATCTCAACTAAAATTATAATAGATTTAACTAGAAAACTTTCATTTGTTCATTTTCAACTAGAATTAATTTCAATTAATATAACTAGACTTTTTTCAGTGCTTAATCTGTATAATAGATGGAATCTTCTCTAAGTGACTTAATGTAAAAAAAAAAAATACTTACAACTCAAGAAAAAATATGTAAACTTTATTTTTTCGGAAAAAAAACACGAATGGAATTTCCGGTTTCGACGAAGAGAAAGTCATGAATTCCTCACACGAATTGTTCTCTCCGGTGATCAATAATCTCGAACGGAAAGTCCCTTTTTGTCGCCGATTGACATTGTTCTCACCGAACCACGAAAATCCGAATGATATATAGAATTTACTGCCAGGAGTGGTAACGACCCTCCGAATTATCTCCAGCGATATCGAAACGCCGCATCCGTCCGGTTTCTGAGGGTGAGAAGCGCCGTGTTTTTACAGGGGTGAAGCGGCATGCAACTTGCGCGCGTGCCGTGCTGTACTCTGAATATAAGAGAGACATTCGTGTACGAGCGTCCGAAGAGCTAAAGATAGAGACACCGCAGCTGCAGAGACAGGGGTGCCAAAAGGTCGATACTCCACAATGTGTTATATTGTGGAGTCCGTGGCGCCTTTACTCTCGGGTTTCGTTTATCGGCGTCGGAAGTGTTCGGCTTACTGCTACCCCTAAAGCAAGTACGGCGCTATATCTTCTGTCAGAGTAAGCTGATGCGAAACAAGAAAATGTGGCTATGGTACATCTAGATATGTTAAAGTGCATCAGATTAACTCTAGAATGCACATGAGATAATACAGTTTTAGCTGTAATATTAGAAGATTGGATTATATATCGTCTTGCTGGGAATAAAACTGATAATACTAATTGCTTAATACTAATTGCTGTGATAGTTGATATCGATTACTGATTATTATCATTTATTTGATGTAATCTTTGTTGATAATAATGTATCAATGAAAATTTGAAGTATGTATTAAATTATCTTAGCATTATTGATATAAATGATTAATGATATAATATGATTCAAAATTACGTCAGAAAGAGTAAAACAATAAATACAATTTTTTTTCTCATAATCTAACAATAACAATAAGATAGAAGTATATCTTATGTATCAATATATTGAATGGAAAGATAATCCTAATAATTAATCGGTGCAATCGTAAAAGAAAATTTAAAGAGTTATTTTAGCGTGCCATAAAGTAACTTTTGTCAACGTAATCCGATCCTGTCATTTATCTACAACACTCGTCCCTGCTAAAGGAGTATTCTGACGAGACGAAATCTCTTACATGCTTTGCGAAGCATTCGAGACTCGAGGAATTCTATTTGCGAATGTGTATTGTATATATATATATATATTATAATATAAAATATCTTGATTCATTCTATCTATCGCGATATTTTGATGTCATCTCAGTATATACACGAAAATACACCGACTCAAGAATATCACACGTGATATTTTCTTTTTTACTAGAATAATATTAGGAATATTTATTATTATTCTACGAAATATTTCTAAATTTTTATGAATGTGTCTACTTATATATATATATATATATATATATATATATACTATATAAATTACTAATATAAATATCGTATTTCTCTCTCTCTCTCTCTCTCTCTCTCTTTCTCTCTCTCTCCCCTCTCCCTCCCCGAATTTCTCATCTGCTTTTTCTTTCATAAAATACTAAATATTTTTATTATGTACACATACACACGCGCGCGTACGCGCACAAAGATAAATTATTTACTAATTATAAGTAATATGTATGCACTAGAACACATTTATATACACAGTCCTCGTTAAATAAACGTAAATTACCGGAAGAAGAATAACCTTTGTAAATTTATTCATCTTCCGGTAATTTATCAAGATTAATCTGTTTAATTTTTTGAAAAATTTCAAAAGGATATTGTATTTAAAAAAAGTATTTTTATAACTAAATAGATCAGCGAAGCATTAAGAGGTTTCTCTAGTCGGTTTATTTTCGATTGATGCAGTAAAAAGTGGCATCGCGAATATCATATCTAATCATCGTTCTATAATCCGACAAATACATGCAATATGCATGTGAATGAAAATCGTTGACAAAGCATTCACGTTTTACCTTTAACGCAGATAATTCGGGAGTGCCGGAACACACTAATTCACATTGTTATCGAATAGCGCAAAATTAATCTTCTAGACTAAATTTACAGGAATATTATGTAAAGCACATTCTTCCGATTTCATGAATATAAATCATTTATAATAAACTGTCGCGCGATCGTTTCATGTAGATCTTGCCATAAAAAACAGAAATAGATATACTTTTACATGAGTAATTTAACGTTATTTTATTCTTTCATCCTTATGTATTTTAAAGTTATTCTACATTATTTATTTCTTCTTAATAGTACACATAATACATAAATAAAATTATAAATTTCATATTACACACATTGCATCTAATCTCTTTATTACTAATTTTTATGCAATGGAAACGAAGTAGGCATTTTACATTTTCGGACTCATCATTATATCCTTTCCAAAATATATGAAGAATTAGTTTATTTTTTAAATACTGTAAAATTATTTTAGATAAAAGTCATATTGAAATTTAAAAAATATTAATTTTATAGAAACGTTATTTAATGATTCATGATTTTTTATACATTTATGTGTTAATCATTACATGATTTAGTAATGAATATATGAAGAAGAGTTTAGACATTTAACTTAAAGGGATTAATCGCTATTTTCATGAGACGTTTTTGCGCGTCATGAATGATTAATTTCTTTCCGACTCCAGCTGCGAAGGCGAGGGTGACCTTTCTCAGCCCTTATTCCTAATTTGTACTACGACGAATATGAATGAAAACAACGAACGGAGATCTCATGCCAAATGCGGCGCGACACTTCTACGTAATGAGACAGTCTGGGGGCTCTCTGTGTCTGCCACATCTAAGATCTACGCCTTGCGCACGTGCACCAACTAGTCACCAAATGAATGTGCCCGATATGGCGTTGTGCCGGCGTCTCTCGCGTGCCTTCGGACAGCTATACGTTTATTGTCCTTTGTCTGTGCATATATAATGCACACCGGCGAGTAACAATAAGAGAAATATCAGTCACTTCCTCTGGTATTGGCAATACACACTTTAATTAGATTCATTGGACGGGAGTCTGAACTATATTGACACGGCTAGAAAATTTCTAAACAAGCTTTAAATATTGCCATTGAATAGCTGTGATAACTTAATGTATTAGGAAGAATAATATCTATTTTAAAATTAAATAAAGGATAAAAATGTAAATATATCACTGAAAACTACATATCCACCTTGAAATTAAACAAGTGAATTAATTAATTTATTGATACATAAAATTATACTATTAGATAAGTAATATTTTAAATTAGCAAGCAATGCAAAAGAATTATTAAATTTGAAAAATAATAAAAAAAATATTCCTTCGATGTTTTAAATTATAATTGAATAGAACTTGATGGGTCTTATTATGCAATATTTACGATATAAAGTGTGATAATTCTCTTTCATTTTTTATGCTAAATTCACGATGCCAAGAATGCCAAGAACAAAAATGGGAAAAATAGGTCGAGATCGGTTTCCATTGCTCTGGAGATTATACTCGATTCTACGAGCGTGATGTACCATCGTGCGCTTAATAATAATGATTTGCGGTTAATTAACTAGAATAATATACTGTGTATTTTATCGTACGCGTTCATAGATCATACAAATCGGTTGCGGTTACTCCACAGCTTTCAGCTGATTCAGACGCCTTCCAAACACGAATGTATCGCCTTTGCGAATTAGTGCCGCACGCGCGAGCAAGCACGCGAACTTATAGCGGCTTCTTGATGAGGCGTATTAATTCAGCACCTTCGCATCCAGGCTCTAATTATCGCATGATATATATGGATAAAAAAATATAAGATTATAGTGGAAAAATTAATGGAAGCGCTGAAATGTAGCGTAGTTCCGAAAGTCCTGTAAGATTTACTCTTGGCAAAACTTCACAAGCGAAATCTGTAAATTGTTTTTTATACATCCATTTTAATATATGTGTAATCAGTTTTTTTACTATAATTTTAATATATTATTTTCTATACTGAACAACTCTTCGCCGTTTTTCCCTCGTTGCTGCAAAAGCGTTTAACTTTTTATTCAATAAATGAGTTTTTCAGTAATCGTCTAACACTGACCTTGGTGTGAGTAATCGCTATTTGTCCTATAAAATAGCGCATCGCGACAAGGTTGATTTTTTTTATATACTTTTCGCTATTCGCAACGGTTTATCCATCATTTATGTACAACGCGTGTCACCGTATCATATGCGCCACCATTCCTCGTGTATATCGCATATGCAAGGCAACATGGTGGTTTCGTTGCTGAGTTATAATTAACTCTATCGCAGGGCCGCATTAATATCATCTCTGCTCGGTTCTACATCACAATTTCGTGCAACTGGTACTTATTATCTGGTGAAAAAGTGCAGTAATTGCCGAATACGTCGCAATATGTAGCTCTTCATAAAAATTGTATGAAAGGCAATTTTATTAACGAAGAGACAGTGTTCACGCAATCTTCCTGTAGTTTATTCCTATAAATGTTGGTTAAAAGTTAGTTAATTAAAGTTTAGATTCTCTCTTTCTCTCTCTCTCTCTCTCTCTCTCTCTCTCTGTAGTAATGGAATTATAAATTAATTGAACTTATTTATTTTAGTTAATTGTGCAACGTTATTCTGCGAATTATTATATGATCTTTTGTTCGTAGAATTTAATTACGTTGATTCTGATTATTGAATTCTGTTCATTTATCAGTTCATTATACAAGTTTAGATATTGTAAATCGCTGTTAATTAATTCAAATTTCTTGTTAACAAGATGCTTATCTCAATCGCGGAAGTTTTCAAAAGTTACTAGTCCAAAAGAAATATTCACGGTCTATAACTTAGAAGCCTTTGTAAAGAAGCTGCATTAATCTTCGCTCCGATGCACCCGTTATTCGAAGATAAAGCATCTTCCGCAGGTTATCGATGGCTTAGAGGAAAACTGCAATCCATGGCTTAACTTTTTTCCTTTTCAATACTCGTGATACGCCGATTGTAATAATTGCTTTTATCACTTGATATTCTTAGATATAAAGACATCGAATGGATAAATAAAAAAAATATTTTATTAAATAAATATTTTATAAATAGAGCAAATTTTTCTTTGTAATATATACGTACACAGTAAAAAAATGTGTGTATTTGTGTTGGAAACAGTCCACTCACGTTTGTGTTAACAGTTTTTTTGTGTTGAATTTTTTAACATATTTGAGTATTAATATGATTATGTTATTTAAAGATTTTTTTGTGAAATTGATGTTCAATATTTTTAGTGTCAAAGTGACACAATTTACGAATAAGTGAACAGGTAACATCAAAATAATGTGTTTTAAAACATAAATTCTAAGACAAATGATTAAAATCCTTGTTAATTTAACATATCATAAATGTTAATTTTCTGACAAAAAAATATGTACTTCCACGGTTTGTTTACAAACTGATGTTATCTTTTTTTGTATTTATTTTCTTACATAATATTTGTGTTACCTTCATCAACATATTCATTTTGTATAAATTAATTCAAAAATTTGACTGGACTGTTTGGGACATGCGATTTATGTTTAAATTCAACACATTTTTTTCTAACTGTGTATATAATAGTTTACATAAACAAATTAATAAAATTTTAAATGCAAACTATCTAGACAATTAGGTAATATATCTACTTTCTAGAAAAATGTGCATATTTTCTAAATAATATTAAATATTGAGTGATAAATTTGCGAAAAAGGATGAAAAAAATAATGAAAAGTATATAGATTCTTAAGAAAACGCTGTATACTCTAAAAAATATTGGTGTGGATTTAATCGGTATCTATATGATTTTCACTATGTTGGTGTTAACATCAACATTATATGGATTTCAAACTTCTGGTGTTTATATCAACATCATGTTGGTGTTAATATTAACATCAACATAGTGAGAATTATATAATCACCGCTATTTTTAAGAGTGTAGTATTGCCATGTTGTACAACTCAACTTTGATAGAAACGGAACACATTTTTTGTATTTATGCTAAGTGTACTTTAGGAAATTGACAATACTTGAAAACTCGAGAAAATATGCAAAAAGAAAACCAGGATGACGGATCTCCTCTATAGCATTCAAATTTTAAATGTTTTTTAAAATTTATTGTGTATACACTGCAAAGGAGAATTTTTGCTTAAATCATTGTAAATAATGGAGATTGATTTACGTTGTGATTGAATTTTCGTTTTCAATCGTGTGCATATAAATTGACAATTTATTATTCGAAATTCTCTGATTTCATTATAAAGTATAACTATAGGATTAACTTTTGGATGGATTAAAAATATCTAAAGCGAAAACCTAAATATTACCAACTTAAATATTGCTATTAGTTGTAAATATAATATTGGCATATTAGATAAGTTCTGAAACTCATTAAGTATACCTAAAGAAATTAATCAACATAGTCGAATATGAGAAGAAATAAATATAATTTCTTAAAGCTTAAAGTTTGCTACATCAATTGTGTTTCAGGATTAAAATATCTCCTGATATTTTTTATTTTTCTGTGAAACTGAGATTTAATACTTCTTTAATTTCATAATCATATATCACGTCAGTTATCAATCATCCGATTAGTTGTTTTTAATGCTATCATTAGTGGTAATATACGCTGATATCTAGATTATTACACTTCGATATGGAAAGTGAACGTTAAGATGCTTATAACGTCTAGTATACATAATCCTTCGCGTGTATCATTATATGATGGTATGACCCATATATCGATTCATCGACTGCAAAGTCGACTCTTCGGCGGTGTTATCTAAAGATACATTGCCGCGATGGAACGTCAGCCGATGCCGATGCACGCTCATGTGCGTGCAGTTACGCACTTGCTACACACGCTGATTGACTGGCCATCCTTCGTATTTACGAGCGCCACAAAGACCGATTCATTACTATTATTGTCGAGTGTTTAATCCATGTGAGTAGTCATCCTACAAGCGTTTCGCTCGAATCGAAAATTGTTTTCTTTCAACGTGGGTTATCCTGAGAGATCACCTACAGATTTCTTGGTTAATTTGCTATTCTCAATCTTTACCATTTTCAGAAAGGAAATGATCGCGTTAAGAAATACGTCTTTTGAAACTGATCGTCATTATGCACGGTTTCAATGCAACCATAATCAAATGTATGATATTAAGCTTCGGATGTATCCTTTCATGCTTCAGGCATATAAATGTTTTATGCATTCATAGAAATTCCTTCTTCAAAGAAGACTTCTCAAGATTTATCTAACAATAGATTCCATCCAATATTTTTTTTTTTTGTTAAGATATGTATATTCGACTTCAATCATTAGACCTATTCTTTTCAATATTGTATTACTGCTTTTTTCTGCTTCCTTCCTCTTTCTCCAAAAGTCTGAGCACACACTTGAGTTATTTGAAATGCAGAAAGTGTCAGAATAATTGAAAAGAACAGGCTTTAACCCTATCTTTAACTTTCCAATGCATACACGGAAGTGAGTTACTTCAGTCCTTTGTCCTCCAGTCACGTAGCTATTAGCATAATTTGTTAAACTTAATTTTACATCTAAATTTTACTTGTATTCATTTTATATTTTTTATTTGACAAATGCGATAAAAAAACTTTCTAAATACTAATTCTATTATAGTTGCAGCATTATTAATAAAAATGAACAATCTATCTCTCGGCTACAAAAAAAATTTAATTTCACAGCCACGCATGGGTTCACAGTTTGCTCTATATTTTTCACTCGTACAATTTTAATCGCACGTTTGTGGCGTATTTAGGTCGTGATGTGCAATTTCTCACGGACATTTGCAAAATTTCGAAACTGAAAAATTCTTTTTTAATATTTTATACCATTTCATTATACCATTCCATTATTTCTGAATAAAATTTAATAATTAATTCTTTAGAGATATGAACAGATTGTATGAAAATATTTTTCAGCAATTATCTCATTTTTCATATGAAAACAATTTAAAATATTATATTTAAAAATTTAAAAAAGGGGACAACAAAAGAAATTTTTATATTGTAATGTGATCTAATTTCTATATAATTGTTTGACTATTGTACGTCCAATTTGCTAAGAATCGTCAATGTCTATCGCATGTATCGAAAATGTAATTATCTCCATTGGTTGGCTTTCATTGTTATACTCGTAAAATATCGCTTCTTTCGATCGCTCATTGTTCGAATTCGCCCTAATGCTCCCATTGCGCGAAATTTATTTGACAAGATAAAAGGATGGGGTTATCAGTGCAACCAATCTGCGATAAATTCTTGCTAATGCAATTTGCACACGAATCGCGATTTACAAGATTACGAAGTTACAAGACTATAACACAAAAACCAGTAAATTTATTTTCGAGTTCCTAGAAGAGTATAAATTTTCGGAGTTAAATTTGATGCAGATGAGTTTCAATTAATTCTCAAATCCTAATTCAAGTTATTAATTAAAATTCTTGAATGTTTAAGCTAATTTAATTTTTAATACCCACTTTATATCTTTAAAAAAGTAGATTTTATTATTATTATTAATCTTTTAATTCGCAATTGCATTTGAATAAAATATAATGTATATTTTTCTTTTTTGATATGTAATTTTTGAGTATATAATATATAAATATTGAACTCTGAAATAAAAAAA
Source organism: Atta cephalotes (assembly GCF_000143395.1). Classification (NCBI taxonomy): domain Eukaryota; kingdom Metazoa; phylum Arthropoda; class Insecta; order Hymenoptera; family Formicidae; genus Atta; species Atta cephalotes. Next base: position 1,804,319 of record NW_012130082.1, read on the forward strand.
TTGAGCTAAATCTTACTTTGATTTTATTTAATTTGCAATTATAACGATGACAAGAATAAATATTGTGTCTTTCGTGACTTTAATCCCTCAATTCATATAGTAATTTTTCTGCAATTGCGGGTGACATGTCTCAGCTTGCCGAGTGTTAATTCGTAAGTACTAACGATCAAAAGATCAAAGCTATTTTCTGCTAGATGCATTTAATGCATATACGCACGACCCCATACATGATCGAAACATTTGCGCGCTGCATGAATCCGTACTTGAATGTACTCGCTAATGTGTGATATGGGTGAAAATACGAGAATATATAGAGACTGAGATGACTTACGGGCATCTCTCATATTCCTTTCGCTAAGTGCCATATCCGCGCCTAAAAATATACAGCCTCCATTTATAAACTGCATCTTTAGCTCAAAGCATTATCGAAAGCGAAGTAATGTATCACGAATGACGAATGAAAGTCGCGATAGCCAAGTGTGAACAGCTCATGCATAGAAAATATATGAGGCGATTCACAGCTTTTCATCATTATTCTATGAAGATTCTCTGTATAAATGTAATTGGAGAAATTTCTTAACCGCAGTTTTTAAATTGACAAGCGATTTCGTGAATAATATCAAATTACGCAAATAATAAATTATAAACTTTATATTTGTTGTATGTTTACAAATTTTGATATTATTTTTCATAAAGTCGCTTATTATAAAATTTATAATGAATTATAAATTTTATCTACACATAGGTCAAAGTCACTATATGGAGAGAATTTTTTTCTCAGAGAAAAAACTTATAATTATATTTATATTAAAATTCTTTGAAATACGATATTATCCCACGACTATTTATCACATTTTCAGGGTAAATTTTAAAAGAAAATTTCCTCCAGTATATAAATGTTTTGAAGTATTTAATTGATGAAATTGAAGCATTTTTTGATAAATCAGAAGAATTCTACTAATTGACCAATTAAAAAATGCTTCAAAGCATTTACAGCATCACATTGATCGTATTCATAAGTATCTCTAATAAGAATATAATTATAAGTTTTTTTTTTCATAAATATATTTGCATGTCTCGAGACATATCAATCGTTCTTTCTCTCCCACGGCGTCATCTACATGGTCGTTCGATAGTACGTCAGCGGTTGGTAATTTGTAGGCCGCCTCATCATTAAGGCTAATTCAATCTACGAAAGCGCATCTTTTGGCTTCGCTGGCTTGAATTGGAAGACATGACCACGCGTGGGGACCGATGAATTCGTTTCCACGATTATCTCAAGTCGTCATTTGTTAAGCACAAATAACGATGAACAGAGGGCGTCTTTTAAGCCCTTCGCAATCGCATCTTAAATTGATTCATACGAGATCGCGATAACAGAAACGGCTACAGTGATAGAAGAGATGTAAATCTTAAAGAAGTCATGTGCGTACATGTTGCAATTAATGATGTTTTTGTAACATTTATTAATATTTTTTATAACACTATCTGTGATATAAGATGTAGATAATTATTAATATTAAGACTCTTGCGTATAGTCATCACAGCCATATTGAATCGTTATAGCAGACAAGTTAACTTTTATTGCATGCCATTTATATATAAAAATATAAAGACTGTAATTTGGATAAAACAAAATGATAAGATTGCTTTATAACATTTGTAAACAAAAATGAACGAAAACTATGCTTATCCCTTCTGACATTATAAATAATCGTAAAAGTGATAAAAGACATGTGTAAATGAAAAGCTACGCGTATAAAAGTACTTCATGTGTCTTTTATCACTTTTTACGATTATTTGCTGACTGTCAAAAGAGATAAGCGTAATTTTTACAAATGTTTTAAAACGATTTTATAATTTTGTTTTCCAAATTGTCTTTATTTATAAATGGCACATAACAAAAATTAATGTGTCATTTTTCGTTTCTGATGTCACGATTCAATTTAATTGTAGATGACAATTAAGACAGGAGCCTTAATTGCTATCTAATGACATATATATAATATATATAATAGTTACACTTGCTACAATTAACTATTTATGTGTCGCGACTTTTTTTTACACTTTGATTTCTCAACATATGCCTAAACTAAATTACGATCTTTAATAACTACACAATTATAATAAATTTATAATACGATAAGCTTAACTTTATACCTTCAGAGTATAAATAAAATTCTTTTTTTGTAATTCTATTTTTATCGTCGCGCGTCATAATGAAATTTTCACATTTAGCCTTGCGCTTGATTGCGCTTCCATCGGATATTATCTTTTCTTGAGCTTTTCTCTCCAGTATAAATTCCCATTTTCCAGCATATTATTTGTTTCCTTTTGCATCAAGTATAACAATATGGTAGGATGTATAAAATAAAAACATCCTTGTCGTTTATTATTTTAGCATCAGTCTCCATAAAGCAAGAAAACAAAAAAGGAATATTTTCCTATTATAATTAAGCTGTAAAAATATATTATTTAAGACTCCTGCAGATAATGAGTATAGAACCCACGAAAATAAGTGAATATATAATCAGCAACGGAAATATTGTAAAATCACCGCGAGTATTCTTGATAAATATATTTCCTATACAAGTATCCAATACATATTCTTTAATCTTAATGATGAATTTATTCTTTGCTTACATTGCTGAAACTTAATTCATAAAAATGCCTTAGTTTCATTTATATAATAAAAAAATTATCGATGCTTCAATACTTCTGTTAAGAAATAGTTGATTATACAAATTTTAATCAAAGAACCGGTTGGCAAAATAAAAATTGACGCGGCTGAGACACTGTATATCGGCGCCAGCGTAAAATCGAAATGTTCTCGACGGGGAAAAAAACGTCTCCTTTGTTGTCCCCTGCCGTGTATGTCGCATTCGTGCATACACACTGGCACGTCTACCAAATGTACGTACATCTATAATCACGCACGGTCGAACGCGTGGCCGGAGACTGCTGCATGTACAATACAACGCACTGTTCGACACGCATCAGCCATCTCGTCCACGTACAAACCGGATCATGAAAACATGACATTCAGAAATATCTCTCCCATTTATGAACTTTTTCGACCGAAATTTGGAACAGGTTCCGTTAGGATTGTATATTTATTTCTTAATTGGCGATTTCTTTTTTTTCTTTCAACACCCAGGGAAAGGTTTCTTCGATTTAAAGAAATGTTTCTTTGTTATACGGTTAAAGAAAAAAATTTCTTTGATATGAATGTCATTTTTTTGATTTAAACATTATTTTTTTGAAATAAAATAAAAATATTCATTTGATTTAAAAAAATCATTTTATATTCAAATCAAAGAAATGCCTCGGTTGTTACCATTTTTATTGCTGCGTAATTTAATTCTCTTCAAGTTCCTATTTACGTAATTCATGCCTGGTCGAATCGTCGTGTACCAGATGGTCAACGACTCGCTGTCGTGGAAATTATCTCTGACGGTCGGCTTAGACGGAATCCAAACACCGTCCATCAGAACGCGTATACGAGATTTGCAGACGTTACAGAATCGGCGAATTCAATTTTGTTAAAAGCATGAAAATATTCCGACAATATTAGCTTTAAACAGATTGCAGATTCGGCTGTGTGACACCACAGAGAATTCTATTTTATTTCATATAAATGCAAATAACTAAACTTTTAAAAACAGCAGTTCCGTCTATCAATATTAGTTTAACGATACTTTACTATTTTGATACACAGCCTTTGTCAAAAATGTTAGGTGTCTGTATTTTTTTATTTATCTGCAGGAATTCTTTTATCCGTATTGTTTTCTACTGGTTATTGACATTATATTTAAATTTATTATATTTAAATATATTTACATTATATTTAAATTAAAGCAGTGATGCATAATCTAACTTTTTAAAAGGCCATTTTTAAAAATAGGTAAAATATTTTGGACCGCATAATGTTTATTTCATTTGCAAAATAGAAAATATGATTTTATATTTTTAAACTATGATTGGCGGGCTACACAAAATTTACAGGTGAGTCACAAATTGCACATTATTGATTTAAGGATTTTTAAAACAAAGAATAATTCACAACAAATACTATAAATAAATTTGTGAGCTAAAATATTACATAATAGTTAATAATACAATTTATTTCAGCTTATACTGTCAATTATCCATTCTGTAACTTATGCCTTTATACAAAATAACAAAACTACTAGCTATTATCCTAGCTGTATCCTAAGCGTACTATTGTCAAAAAGATCAAGTTTATATAAACAATAATGGTTAATAAGATGTCTAATATTTTTGACTAAATCTGTATATATCTACATAGAAAAATAATTGAAATAAAAATATACCTGAATAATTCTTATAACCGAAATTATTGAAAAGATGTAGCTTAGCGTGTAATTTGATAAAAAAATTTCTTAAAAATTTATTAAGCATTATTATTAATCACTAATGGCCACCATGATAAATAACGTCAGCTGGTAAATGTCGCCGAGTTTCGCCGATGACGAGCTCTTGAATTCCGCATGGTATTCGATCGAGTATGCGAGTCTCGTCCATACTTGCGTTCGTGCGTCGCCGGAAGTTGTGGCGGTCCTTACAAAAGCGATGAAAGAGAGCGAAAGAGAAAGAAAACGAGAGAGAGAGAGAGAGAGAGAGAGAGAGAACTCCCTCCTTGTTCCCGCGCGGTTCTCTACCTTGTATACCTCTTCGTCTTTGACGCGATCTCACCCGCCAATGACACGACAATCGCGATGCGGTTCAAGGACAACACGCGACAACGAAGAAACGTTCTCAAGTTGTCAGACGGATGCACCATGAACTTCTTCTCTCTCCGTGTGCACAATTCTTCTCTTTCCCCGCTTCTTCTCTCACCGGTGCTGTCTCCCGCGATGTCGTTTTTCTTCTGGCCTCCACGGCGGCGTCATATGTCGCCACCGTGACGACGACACGACGACGATGGCGAAAGTCAATTATATGAGAGAATCGCGCTCTACTAGGCATGCGAAGTGTACGATGACTTTTACAAATTTTCAAAAGAGTGCTTTTGCTTTGCCAGAGAAGGATTTGTTGATTTTTTTCTCTCCTGCTGATTTGTCCAGTAACTCTGCGTCATCCGGAACTCAAAGTTTGCGCTACGTCACAATGACATTGTCAAATACGATCTAGAAGCTTGAATTACGGTTTCCTCGTTCTTATTTATTTGAGGATCTCTTAAACAGCTCTTAGATGCTACAATATTATTGTATAATTTTAAATTGTTTAAAGGGGGCATTAATAATAATATTGTATAATTATAATAATATTATAATGTACAAAATAATTATACACAAATAATTATACACAAAATATTTATTTAAACAACTTAAAATTGTACAAGAATGTTTAGCGTCTGAGAGTTGTTTAAGATCTTCATTAATATATTAATACCTTCTTTAAATAAATTAAAACAAATAATTTAGAGACACAACACTACCTTTAGACAATCAATAATATTGTATAATCAAGTATTATGCAACAATATTGATCATCTAGAGGCAGCTTTATATTATCTTGCGTTAAAAAGATACACAATTTTTATTACATTTGAAATTGAATGAACATAGACATCGGCCATGTTACGAATTCAAATAATAAAATACAATGAGATACAGTGTTATAATTACAGTATTAAATGTATCGCCTTCTAAATAGCTACTTTGTTTCGGAGGAAATAATGAAATAATTATATTGAAGGAACGTTCATTGATTAAATACCATATAATAATTTCATGTATCAATTATAATTATTCAGAAAAGAGAACAAAAACATTATCGATCTCCGAGAGATTGAAGAATTGATACTTAAAGTAGAAAAAGTGTTTAGTGATTTCTATATTCTATTTTCTATGCAAACAGCTTTCGCTGCAAGTGCAACTGGCGCATTCTCGTATGGTGCATTTTGCACGAAGTTTCCGGCCAGTCTCCCGCAGAGGTAACTCGGTCAAATTTCACGCTGATAAGACCGTGAATATTTCACTTTGTCTCGGAGAGCAAAATGCACGCCGGAGTGAGCAACGCGCACGCGGACCACCTTGTGTACTTGACTGCAGCAACCCCATAGGCAATATTTGCCACCATGGGGCCGTTATCGATCGCCCCTTCTGTTACCACGGTTTCAAGGCGGCCCTTATATAGAATCTTACGGCCCCGCACATATCCCGGAGCAAGATAACTTAACGACGTAAAGTCACGCTTTTTCTTGAACGTGTGCCAGCGACGGATCTCTTTTTTCCAGTCACACTTCTGCGTTTGCAAGTACGTGACGACAGTAAGAAAAATTTAAAACTTTTTCGTGTTCACGATGCTAGAAATCATTCCGAAATCTCGAACGGAGAAAGAAAAATTTAGTTAGATATAAGTCTGAAAATAAATTTGGACTATCAAAATAATTATATAAGATGACATTTAAGCTGATTGCTAGAATATACAAATTTTTTGCAGCGTTGCTCATCACATTCGAGTTTTCTATATAAATATTTTGACCAATTATTTTCAAATCTGTATCTGTCTAGCTAAATTTTTAGATATTTCAGAAAAATTTCGTTCTTTCCATAGTAGGAGACAACACTTGAATACATATTTATGATTTTTTTTCTCTCTGTTTCCACTATTAAAAGAAATACTAAAATGTTTTTTTCATGTTGTCATGAATTATGTTAGTTCGCTTATATACATAATTGATTATATATACATAGTAGAAACGAACATGATGATTACGGCGTCGGATATACTTATCGCTGGCGTAACACTTATCACCGATTGAATCATAACGAGCAAAACCGGCCGACGATATTATATTACGTTGTTGTATCGTGGCAAATTGGGTCTGTCATTCGACAAAAATACATTCTTGTGTTGGCGAACATGTACTAACTGTGTAATACCTACTGCCAAAAGAAATTCTCAAATAAAATAAATTAAAAATATAAATAAAGAATAACTCTCGAGAATGTCAAAATAAATTAAAGTAAAATAAAAGAAATAAAATAAAAAGACATGAAAAACAACAAAAATTTCTTTTGATTTTGACTGGAAATGTTATGTTGTACTGTCATATATAAAGTCCGAAAAATCTATCGAGCTTTTTTTATCTGTAATGTTTTACCCTTACATTTTCTAAAACAAGCCGTCGCGTCGCTACATTGCGTCTATTTTTAGACGGGTATTGCACAATAACATCTTTGATAATGTCGAGCGATCAATACAGCCAATTTCCGCTTTCAAAGTTTGCATTTTCCTACGTTGGAGAAGAAATCCCCGACGTCAGTGCGTGACACGTTCCAATTAACGAGAAGTCAATTTTACCTGCAGCTCATGGCCGACGACGTGTCACGGAGACGCGACTTTTTCACGCGAGACACACCCAGAAACCGAAGGAATTCGTGCTTCGTGGTTTATATTCATACTCAAAGGCAAGGCACATACGAGCTCGTAGATACATCAATGTTGCACGCCCGATCTATCTTATACATGAATGAGCTTAAGTGATTTCACTAGTTTAACCACATAATTCAATTATAAACAGTTAATATTATATAATTGGCTTAAATTAATCTTGTAATTGCAATATTTTTTGTTGAGAAGAGAAATAATTTTATATCTTATACATATTTTTTTATTTTGCTGGCAACATAATTTTTAAACAGATAACATTTTTATCGCGATCAACAACATTAATATGCAACTTTGCATACAATATGTTAAATTACAGATGTATATTGTCAGTTCTCTAAATTTCCTTACTTCTTGAGTGAAAAATATATTGAATTTTTGAATATTTTTAAGTAATGTGAATATCTATAAAATCTTAATAAACTCATATTTTATAAGAAATATGAATTTATTTTATGCTTACAGTCGACATGTAAGAATGAGATTTGAAAAAATAATTTTGCTTGTAAAAGAAAGTAAACTTTTTCTCTGCAAGGATGGAGCAAGTGTTTCGAGTTTGATCTTTAAGTCGGAATATATTCACGGTCCCTTCTACAGGTATTCAAAAGAGCCGCTTCGTTCTTAACGTCTACTAGTTTTGTCATGCGTCATCCTCAGGTGACGCGGTAAACCGGCTCTCTAAGCCTAAACAAACTCCTCTATCCATTCAATAACGCCGTTGAGTAGTCTATCTCGCCCCAGGGAAATGTATATACTCGCTCTATATCACGTATCCTATCTGGATTCATATTTGTAATTGAATTCTACATTTTGCATATACATATCAGTCTCGTATACTGATATACGTGAATAAACGTGAGGTTTTATTAGTATAACTATAATTCAATTACAAAAAGCTTATTGATTCAAAATTATATGATTAATTCTACATTCACAGTTTAATAAGATATAATTAAATCTTGTAATTGTATTTTCTATGATATCAGAAAGTATAACATTTACATCTTATATTACACAGAATGAATATATTAACAGCATAAGTCTAATTGGAAATAATTTTATTAATTCAATATGGTGTGGTCTTGTTTTAATAAAATAAGTATTTATTTTTATTAAATTAATTATTTTTATTAAATTATTTCTGATTAAATTTAATACTATAATATCATTTTTTCCGTATATTTTCTCTCATTTTATTTTAACATAAATTTTAAAGAGGTAACATTTTTATTTTTATCCCGTGAGATTTATAGAAATGAATATACATGCTTTTATAAATCCAAATGTGTAAAAAGTGATTTTTAATATATATGCATCTGATTAGTTTTCCGTATAAAAATAATACACTGCACTGCATACAAAAATTTAAACATGTAATGTAATGTCATTTTTACATGAAAATCACATACATATATTGAAGTCATTTTTTTTTAACACTTGGATTTGTAGTGTGTTTCTTATTAAATTTCGACACAGAGTTTTTTCTCGCTCGACTAGTGACTGTTTATTCGTTGCACTATGGCGGAGTCGACTAGTTAAGATTCGAGGAAATGACCAGGTTCGGCCTTCAAGGGTATCTGTTACGAGAGTGCACGTTTCCCACTGGTCGCATATTTAGATGGAAACCTGAACGAGAGAAAGAAACGGTGGGCAGAACCGCAACCAAACAAGCATCAAAGAGCGACTGTCTCGCCTAGCCGGACGTTTATCCGGGCCGTTGGCATCGTGTGCTTCAGCACGTGGAAATTAATGTTGAAATTGCGAAGTAGACGTTTTCCACTTTTGTTTTCCATCAAAGCTTGTCCTTTTTCGCATGAAATCCGTTAAATAAGCAAATCTCTTTCATCTTTACAAGTTGTGACTATCTTTCTGATTTGCATATCTAATATGAAATTTTTTTCATTTTTAATAATCCACGATTCTCGTGGAGCATAAATAAAGTGATTCTATGTATTCAAATTGAATTTTTATGTCAGTCGAATTCGGGACTAGTTATTTTAAACTAAGTTATTTTAAATTTTAATATATACTCAATGATCAATAACTCAGTAAATGCAACTTGCAATAATATTGAGTCATTTTGATAGAAATGAGCACTTTACAGATACAAGTATATAGTATTTGTATTTATATAGTATTTGTATTTTTAAAAATTAGCTTTTAAATGATCTCTCAAGCATGATAAAAATAATATTTTTATCTAGCAAACAAGATAATAGTTATTTATTTCTTAATTGATCATTTATTAATGCATAAGTAAGATAAATAAAAAAAATAAAATACGAATTTAGAAAACTGCCACGCCCTTTATCAGCAAATAATATCACTGTGTGGGCGTCACACAATTGCGTATCGATCCTCAATGGTAGAACCTCGACCTTGGTCCTTGAAATGTCCCGGTCTATCGACCCTTTCTGAAACATCCTGTACAACTACCGCCAAGGGCACGGCTGCGATATTTATCGTGTTCGTCTGACCGTTAGGAACGGAAATGTAGATATATTTATAGAGAGTCTTTCGCCTGCACTGTTCCACTTGATTTTTATCGTCCATTCCTAAATTTGAAATCGGCATGACTAACTTCCGTATGTTGATCGATATAACGCGGCATAGAAAGATGAAATCTCTCTTTTATAAATTATAGAGAATGAATGTTATTTTGTAATGTAACTTAATAATTCAGTGTATAAGGTAAAACTGTATTAATGATTTTAATTAGAGCAGCTTTTTAGATTATAATATCTAGATTATACTTATCTATTTTATATTCTAATTGCTGTTAATATTGTATTATATTTACTTTTGTCCTTCTTATTATTAAATGCCATTACGCACGTTAAATATATATATATATATATATATATATATATATATATATATACTCGTATAACTACTAAATAAAAAAAAAGAAANACTATACTT
>NW_012130082.1:1814679-1842720 GCF_000143395.1 Atta cephalotes
TATATATATATATATATATATATATATATATACTCTGTAAATACCTTGAAAAATAAAACAGTAAGAAAAAAGCCATCTTTCTTTATAAAGATCTCTTTTATCTAGATAAAAAAAGATAAGTATCATTAGATTTTTCTCTTGAAATCACAGTTTTGTAATTAAATAAATATGATATTTCATGTTTTGCAATTGAAATTTAATTATTTGATAGAGGAAAGTCGCTAATATTGAAATAGAATTTCTAAAGAGACTTCTTTATTTCTTGGAAACTATCGTACTTTATTAATACTGATAAAGATATAGTCTGTTTATATAATTAAAGAAGTAAAAACTCATAATTCATATATTTGTGACTTGTTTTTGTACAAAATCAATTAAAAAGAAATTCTACAAATGCGAAAATAAAATTCTTACGATTTTTCTTTTGCAAATTGCATAGTTTAAATAATAGTAACTCCTATTATATATTAATATTACATTATTTTATATATTTGTAGTTTCCTAAATCAGTTTTATTTATGTATTTTTATTTTTTTTGTAATATATTTTTAAATATATAAAATAGGAGTGCAGCGTAAATCGGCACACCTGTCTGTAAACTAAAATAATTTAATCTTCACATAATTTAATCTTGCGTTATAATTATAATAGTCAAATAGTCCTATTAGAGCTGAAGGCAATCATATATTTGTAGAAAAACTTTGAAAGGAATTGTCGCGTTACATATTTGCGTCTTGCAGAACAACACAAAGTATGCATAATCAACAAAATATGTTTTATATTGAAGTGAAAAAAATCTTAATTTTGGAGTCCCATTTTATCAGACGCATTTTTTCTTATCTTACAACGAAATTTATTATTAACTTTAACAAAATGAAAAACGGTATTATAAAAAACTGCTATATTATCTGATAATAGACACTTTCTAGTTTGTATTTTGTTCCTGAAGTTTTATTTTTAGCTTTTGTTTAAAAAATATTGTCTAAAAATAAAGTAGTCATTATCCGTGATCTTTCTTCAAATAATACTTTTAAAAAATGTAAGTAAAACTTGAAGAATAGATAGATTTTTTGCCGACTTCTAGTGCATTAACGAACATCAAAGAATATTCAGAGACGAGAATTCGTATTCCTTGGTACAGTCTGTCATGTTTTCACCGATAATTTTGTCTCACAAAAGAGAGAACTAGAGGAAAAGGAACATACATCTCTAAATCTATATATGAATTATGATGACATGTTGTTGGAATGAATTCTACAACGGAGGACCACCATATCTATATTATATCGACGACGCGATCGTTCGCCGCAAAATTTTGCCACTTTGCACAAAGAGATGGTATCGAGAGAGAATCCAATATTGCGTGGGAGTTGTTCATGGGGTTGGCAAGGGGTTCCAGCCTGTCTTCGTCTGACAGGCCGACGCCCTTGCGCCATGGACATCGACCGTATTCTACCAGACTTTTTATTAGATAAAAAATATTTATTCTTAAACAAATTGTAATACTTAAGCACGTATTTAAATAAAAAAAATTTTTTTAATATTTTTAGTGTTGAAAGTTTTTTCAATACAATTTCTTTAAATTAATTGTCGAAAGGAAAGTCGATTTTACGATAATAAATTCCCGAAATTAAATAAAAATAACACACACACACACACACACACACACACACACACACATATAATCTATATAATATCTTACATAATAATTATTTTATTTATTTAATATTGTCCAACATTTCGGTTGTGCCGGTTTTAATTTTTTATTAAAATATTGATTTGCAGCACTGAGCGTCGAATAAAAAAAATAAAAAAAATTTAATATTTTGCCAGAGACGAAAGTGTTGTAAGCATCCCTATTCATGCATTCCCATTCACGCCTCGAATTTCTTCCCCATCTAAATTGCTTCGGTTTCAATACGCTTAGTTCGCGCAGCGTGTAAGAATCGAGATCGATTAACGAAGTTACGCTCGTCAAGACACACCCTCGGGTTGTAACCGCGTAAATTGCTATATTTTTCGATGAATGAAGACGAATTGTCTTATGCTATAGTGAATTACGAGCGCGATTCGCAAGATTGAGTTATTGCAGTCTGCGATTCCACTAATTATATATGTATCAACAAGAGAAAATAATAGAGAAGAATAATAGAGAAATAATAGAGAAGAAAGACAGAATACTTAAAAATAGACATAATATTATCAATTTGTATGAATGAATATATTGTTTTACTTATAATTATTGAATATTTTATTTTTTTATATAAATGTAGAAGTAATTATTACTTGACTTGATATTTTTGATTGTAATTCACGAATGTAATAAAAATGTATGTGAACAAATGCTTTTTATTTATTTCACAAGAATGATGAACGACGAAAATTGCTGAACTTAACTCTCGATGTCGTCAGAGGAAATCGCGTATCTTTCGCACGCGACAATTGCCAATTTCCGTTGATCGTTCGACGAATTCGATGGAATCTAATTTTCTCCCCGCAGGCTCGAGTATATTTGGAAAATTTCCGTAAATTAATCACCCCGATATACTACCATAGAAAAAAAGAACAAAGATACGTAGAATACAAAGTATATAGTATTATGTAATATTAAATGTCTTCATAAAACATTGTCTGTTTTAGCATTTCAATTAGTCTGTTGACATTGTATATTAAGATCAAGGTTTTTGTATTTTAAGACTATTAGAAGATCTTTAACTATTATGACCGTCATTTAAATGTCAAATACATGCAGGAGTGTCGTAATGACCACGCCCTTCATTCTTGATATTAAAAATATATATGCCTAAGAAAAAATATTTAAAATTAAGGAAAGATTAAATTTAATACTTTATGTACAAATTTTAATAAACAAAAATTTTAATACATATAGAAGGAGTAACAATTGTTATAGTAGTTATCAAATAATTTAGATAAAATATCAATTTCGTAAAATCTCATATGATTACGTGCATAATTAAACGCTTGCGACATTTTTATACGTGCTGGATTAAAAGAACGATAGCTATTTCGGAACTATTCGATATGCGAATTAGCTACGTCTTTCGCGAACGGTTCCGTAAGTCTCGAGGACGGCTGTTATTGATCAGAAAGAAGGTTTGAAGCCAGGAGTAGCTGAGTTACCCTTGTCTTTTTCCTGGGTTTCGAACCTGCGTTGCGCGCACGTGGCTGTCGCGCCCCATTCATAACAACCCTCAGCAACACCCTAAGACCACCCTAGCCGAAGTATACAGCTGTTGCCATGGGAGACATATCGGTATCTTATTAAGACAGTTCGATAATACCTACACTCCTCAACAAATTTTATCGGCCGATCATATAATATAGGGATGTCGTTTATTGCTTGAGCAATGCTTTTACGATGCAGTGAACTGTTTTAATGAGAATGTGGAGTTTAATGTAAAACAACTCTTAATTGCAATCAGTTTTCAGTAGCGTAAAATTTACTTTTTTCCCATTTATGTATTTATAACGCGTATTTATAATTTCCTGTTGAAATTACGCGACGCTTGTTGATGTTACGTTATCGTTTTAATAGCGGAAGTTGCGACGATCATGTCTTTATCGTCTAGCACATCATAAAGATGAGTATCTGCTTTCTGTTACAGACCTTTCGAAGAATCGTTTCAGTGAGTTACCGGAGGAAGTCACAGAATTTTCATTCCTCGAAAAGCTGCATCTTTATCATAATGCCATAAGAATAATCCCGGAAACCGTCGTAATGCTCCAATCCTTGAACTACCTCGATCTTAGGTTGGTTCATAAACACACACACACACACACACACACACACGCGCGCGCGCGCGCGCGCGCACACACACATACATTGAACTGCACGATACAGTATCGCAGGCATCCTATGTGATATGACGTTGATAACGTTAAGCTCCTGCTAGACTGCGTGCAGCATAGTTATAATTAAAAATTTAAAACACTTTGAAAGTTATTGGAAGATTAATTGATTAACTATAATTGTATAACTAATTATTGAATGTACTATAATTATTCATTAAATAATTCTTTTGATTTAAAAAAGTTTCAATGAAAGAGACATATTTCGAATAATTTTTGAGCCGTTCTATTATAAAAAAATTAATTCCATTTCTGAAATATTCTACAAATTGTTCATAATTATTAAAATAATTTACTAAAATTAAATAATTGATGTTTCTATAATTGATTATCCGTTTGAAAAAAGTTTCAACTTGCGAATATAATTTTAGCGAAGAATTTATTTAAAGAAGATATTATAATTCACAGTCGAAACCAATTGACGTCGCTACCTCGAGAGATATGCAGGCTACCCCTTCAGACGTTGCTAGTCGCACACAACAGATTAGCATCTTTGCCAGATGAATTGGGCAGGATGACAGTATTGGCAGAACTGGATGCAGGTTGTAACGAAATCACGAGTCTTCCACCTCGAATGGGCGACCTTGCGCAACTTCGGTCTCTAGACTTGAGGAGCAACTTGCTGGTGCACCTGCCTATAGGTAGGACCACCTTTTTAATGCGATCGCGATGTATACAACAGATGTTTATCACGCTCGAATAAACTCATTGCTTTAATCGCGATTAAGAAATAATTGAATCCATCTGCGTATATTGAATCAATCTGTTCAATAAGTATTTGCGAAATAGATCTTGCCAAAAATCTACTGAGAATTTAAAAGTTACTGTAAGTAAATTAATTTTAACAAAGCCAACGCTCGCGAAAGAGAGAAAGTCAATCTTTATAAATTAATTCTAAATAAATCTTTTTATTTATTCGTTAAGCAAAATAAAAAAAAGTTAATTAAAAAAAATTTGAAAAGAGATTTGAAAGAAATATTAAAGATATTAGTTATGATTGGTCTGTCAAAAAAGATTAATATCTCAGGATTGATGATTAAATGCGAAAAATTAAGTTTTTAAATTATATTTTTATATAGAACTGACGTACCTGAGGCTCGTGAAGCTGGATATTAGCGGTAATCGAATATCTGTGCTTCCAAACGAGATGAGGAAGATGAAAAGCTTGGTGGATTTCAAATTATCCGACAATCCGCTCACCTCGCCGCCTGCCTCGGTGAGATCATGATTCATCCGTGTTTTCGCTCAAATTTCCTTTCCGCAATACATATTCCTATGTTCTTTCTTCGATGGATTTTTTCTAATAAAACTGTACGCAATGTTACTTCAATTGAACTGCCGTTTCACAATCACAGACTGCCTACGGAACTGCTTACAAAACCGATGCCTTTCGCTTCGTACTCAATTCGAGACTTTATTGAATTCATGAATCAGTATTCACTCGCCGTTCGAAAACGTTTAATATCATTCTGTACATTGCCGGAAGGTAACAAGATAACAAAGGAAACGCGAGACGTCTTTCCTTCGAGAATACTGGTCTCATATGCTAAAGTTCTTACTGTCGATTTCAGCTATGCATTCGCGGGCGAACGCACATTTTCAAGTACTTGGAGAGGCAGGCAGCGAAACACGAGAGGGCCAGAGGCGGTCGAACGCGGCGGGCACCTCTGGATGCAAGAGGTCATGCGACGTTGGACACGAGGTCGCATCGACGGCACAACGTTGACAGTGGATACAGCACCAGTGACGGTGTCGACAAGCGTTGGTCCCAAGAGATCCACAGCGCGGTTAGTTTCACCGTCGCTCTCGTGGCCTTTTCACTATCGCTACATCTCCTGCACACACTCTACAGCTACTTCTTCGCGAAACTATTTGGCGAGTCCGCTGCCGAATTGCCCGCGGAGCTCTGATCCAATGCGGTCATATGAATAAATCGAAACACAAAGCACTTTCGCTTTTACTTTTTCGAAGGAAACTTTAAAGAATATAAATGAACATATTATATTATATTATATACAATTCAAATGGAATAAATGCTTTTCTTTCTCATTAACGCAGAAAATGCTGTAAGAAATAAATAAGGATATTACAGTATTTGCTTATATGCACATAGTTGAAGTATTTATTTGTAAATAAAAGATTAGATATTAGTAGAGGTATCTATTAAAATATAACAGTATATAATAAAACAATAGCATTGTAGAACATACTTTTGATTCATATTTTATATTAAAATGCTTTAGAACAAATGCTTTTGCTTATCTAGGTCTTCTTTTTTAGAGATTTTAATTCTTTTATTCATATGACTTTTAGAATTGTGTTAGAGAAATTATTATATAACCTTGATCATAAATATAAAGTATACCCATAAATATTTATTTTCATAACAATTTAAATTTTGTTAGTCTTCCTTGTTAATTTTCCTTTTATCACCATTTTTTCTAAGAAAATGCAATAAATTGAAGGTGCTTTATACATAGTCAAGGTCGTGCATTTTTCTGTAAATTTTTATGCAATTTTTGTACATAAATTATATTGTATGTAAAAAACAAATTTACCTAAGAAATGCGAGCAATTTCGCGTTTGATTTTTAATATAAATCATTGTATAAAGTGCATGAATAAATTTTTACTAGTGCACAAGGTGCACACAATCCACGATTTTACATGCTTCCTTTTGGCCACTATTCGCAGGTACACGACGGCGAAGTTCGCAGCTTGTGGCGGCAGGAATGTTCACCGCTTTCGATAACGCTACCGCACGAGGTAGGCGTGAACGGATCTTGTAGTGGCACGTCGACGCCCAGCACGATTTCACCCGGGGAGCACACGTCCCTGGAGGATGAGTTGGGCAAGGTAGGCTAATACATAAGATTCTCACAAAAAACAAATTAGCATTATCGCTATTTGATTATTTCAAGAAAAAAGGTATTTAAGTTATGAAAAAAATATATTGAAGTACAATTTCTTAAATTTTATTAATAATAATATTGTTTTATATTTCTATTTCTTCTCTAACTTTTTATATTCAGCAAATGTCAATTGCTATATTTGTTGATTTTTATTCATACGAATGATTTAAAACTAGATTGTAATATCTTAAAATAATTAACTTTTATGACAACTGGAGAACTCAGGTTTCTATAAAAGATAGGAGCATAGACTGATAAAGTTCTGATAATTGATTAAGATAAAAAAATGTATTTGTTATTATTATCAGGAGCTAATCGTACGATTTAGATTTCTGTCTAAAATAAGTGTTTAATAAACTGTACGGAATTTAAAGGATGACATAGCCGCTATATTTAGCTGCCGAATAGATCTCAAGTCGAGCTACGATAATGATAGTAGTCGACAAACCGTTGTTGGCTGTCGCTCAAATCTTATAAAGCCTTGACCCAATAAAACATCATTTACAACGACGTTTCAAAATTACGAAAGCATGCTGCATCAATAGTAAATGTTCATATTTAATGTATGGCGAAATCGCTTTCTCATATTTACTGTTTCTTTTATACACTGAAAACTGAGCTTCCTTAAACAATTCATTTTGAAATCTATAATTAAAATCTGTAATTAAAGTGATTGACAAAACATAATTTTATGATAAAATATAATGTTAATTAAGAACGCTAATTGAAAATATTATTTCTTATCTAGAAATAAAGATTTTTAATTCTAAGATAAAAAGTAAAAAGACAAAGTTAAAATAATATTAAACTTAAAATTATTCCCGTTTAATTATTAAGACGTCTTATGAAGTATCAAAAGTTATAATTCACGTTCTCATACGAAATCTCTTGCAGGCGATGGTACTGCACGATCAACTGGAAAAGAGGAGATTAGAGAGGAGTACGTCGGAGAATGGGGCAGACATTAGAAGACCAATGATCTCCGGCCTTCATCACACATCGATTACGCCACCTGGGTGAGTGAAGCCTCTCGCTAAGATGATCAATGGGTCAATTACCCGATCCGCGTGCTTTCCCTCGAAACAAACGAGCGCGTTCCCTCGATGTTTGCAATTGATATTGTGATACAAATTGTCACGGTAGTTTACATACATATACATATACGTATATTTTTGCATGCGTGCATGTGCATTATCGTGGCTGGCAATCCCTTTTTACAGCCATCTGGAGTCCACGCATTTGACGAGTCAATCGCAGCAGATATCATCCGCACAGCAATCAGTACACCCGCTTCAAACTGCAACGGGTACCGCTGCAATGATGAACGGCGACGATAAGAGGCCGTTCAATCATATACAGACGTATAGGTAACTTCGCTTTGGACCTTACCAACAAAAGCCCTTGTCCGTCCGAATTTATCTCATGTTATCATTATGTTTACGTTACTCATTTACTCATTCATATGATTATAATAGGCGCGCCTGGTAATGCTGTCACGTATTACATGCGTTGAGCAACTATGATTGACCTTGTCGTATCAATCCTCTTTAGTATCCAAATGACGGGCATTTGTGATTATAATTAAATATTTAACTCTTCGGTATCACTCTTATTATACTTGAGGTTTCTTTCAATTTATATATTATAATTTTTTTATTAATAAAGATATCTACATTTGTTTGCTATCGTTATATTTCTTAATGTTTGACGTTCAATTGAAAAAAAATTTGTTACATTTTTATGCAATATTTTTACACAGTATCTATATGGTAAGTACGTGATAAAACGATATAGAGTGGCAACAAAGGTTTAAGAAAAAAAAATATGTATTGTATATAAAATGTACATGCTGCATTTACATATAGATATATAAATTATTAGATATATAATTAATTGTCTTCTGAGGAATATCTAGTCAATAAAAATTATTTCTAAAATATTACAAATTAGAGGATTAATACATTGTGAGAGAAAGAGATTGTAATAACGCTTTCGGTATTTTATACATTGTCTTGCTTCAATCATACTCGCCAAAGATCATCAAATAACATTCGTGAAAGTTTCATATTATGTTCTTATGCAATCTACACTGTTCGCTTTGATATAAACTATTTTATTCTTAGGGAGTACAAAGAAGCTCTGAAGCAGCAGAGGGCTAACGAAGGTCTAAGCGTATACAGACCTCGCGAGCAAGTGACGCCTCCAGGCAACGAGACGCAAAACGAAACCGACATGGGCAACAATAAAGAAACCATTGCTCTAACTGGCAAGCAAATCTTCAACGAAGATAACGCATTAAAGAGGCCAGTGCAGAAAGTTACTCCGTCGCGAATAAACTACCAAAGCACGCCAATTATCAACGGTAGTAATAACGATTACAATAATAAAAACGGAAAATATCTTGAGCAACCTTATAAAAAACCTAGCTCGCCTATTAAAACTTCGAGTAGTATTCTCTCCACGAATACGAGTCCAGCGCATGCGCCCAGATTGGTGAAAACCGCTGTTGGTTACGTTGAAGGTAATCATTTAAACAAAATCAAAAAGGAAATTATAAATTTGTTTGTAGATAAATACACTTGCAGTTGATGTATAAGAGCAATTTTATATTTTACAAAAATTTTTCTTATACATTTCAGTGCAGTGTAAGAAAGAACTTTGATTACACAATATGCTTATAGTATGCGTATGTTTATTAGGCAACAACAGTCCCAGTAGAAACGGCGGCAGTCCGAAATCCCCGCGATCCGTCACATGGAATAGTAATGTGCCTGAAAAGTATTCCTTTACTATGAGGAGAGAGTTTGAACGTGCCAAAGAAGAGGCTGATCTCATCGAACAACTACGAAATGTAAGCATTATAACGAAAAATAACTGGAATTACTTGCGAAAAGCGGCTTTATAATATAATCGAGAATATATTTATAATAGCATATAGAGACAAGATTGAAGATGGCATTACCAGAAGATCTCGCACCAGCGTTAACGGATGGTGTTGTTCTTTGTCATCTGGCGAATCACGTTAGACCGCGATCAGTTGCTAGTATACATGTTCCTTCTCCCGCTGTAGTGAGTATTTTTTCGCCATTTTGTGATATATTCCATGTATCAATGGACTGATTTAACTTTTTTTTGTAGCCTAAGCTGACAATGGCACGATGCAGGCGTAACGTTGACAACTTTCTCGAGGCATGTCGGAAGATTGGCGTTGATGAGGTAAGAAACATTCTTCTTGTTAAATAATTTCAAAGAAGTTTGTGCTTCTCTTTCGCTCAGAGTATACTACACATGCATGAGACACGCTCATCATTAGTGTACAACATCATGTTGATAGGGTGGATACTTCCATACCGAATAAATTAATCCGATGTGTTTTTAATTTTTCTTTAACAAATGGTGATGTGGCAAGAGAATCATGATAGTAATTGATCGACCGTGCGTGCTTCGTTGAAGAATAGATTGTAAAACTGGTTACGAAACTCAGTGCGAAAACTTAACTCTTTACAAAGCACAATTACCAGTTATTCTCATCAAGCGTTATCCTTAGACCAGATCGAATATACTTGGTGAAGTCGGGCGGAAAAATTTATCGCATATTATTCGTAACCGAACGTCTGTGTACATCGTGACTAACTCTTCGGCATTTAGCCGTCACTTCTCGATGACACTTTCAACGACTACTAGTCAGTCCCCGAATTCGAACTGATTTTGAGCGAATTGCAAACTGATTTTATGAAAACATACGGTATAGTTATAAAAATATAAGTACAGAAAAGAAGAAAAATGAATTAGCGAAGAAGCTTTAGTTGCATGTGCCTATAGATTTCAGTTCGCTTTTGTGTTGCTTCTTCGGGGAATAGTCTGTACTTCGAGTTCTCACCTTTCCTGCCATCATCCGAATATCTTACCGATTAACATCCATGGACTAACTATCCTAAACTATACAAATAATCCAAATAATTCTTCATCAATTGTTATATAAAATATTACTATGTTACTATTGCTTTTTCCTATCCATTCTTCCTCCCTTAATTGTTTTCTAGATGGAACTTTTGATCATTAAGGAACGAATAAATTGATTACAATCGATTTTAACAAGCATTGTTACAAAAATTTCATTAAAGATAAACAGAATCAAATAAATCAACTTTATCAAAAGTTCTTTTGCGAAGACAAACGATTTCCTTTTATCACATAGTGACAAGTCGGAGTGTAACAGAATGGCTATCCCCCGAGGAATGCTTCTTTTCTCATTGGTACAAAAGTAGGGCCTTCCTCGGAGAGGACAGAGATATGCGTTTTAAGGCCACGTGAGAAATGTTCTCGCAGTGCGATAAAATAAAAACTGGGACTGAGTAGTATCGTTGTTGGTGTTGCAGGAGGTGTTATTGGACGCGGACGCAATCATGGACGTGGGTTACATGGACGCGTACGGGCTAGAGGCTTTGGCGCGTCTCGTCACTGCTCTTCTCCTTGTTCGCGATGAGGGAGAGAGTGGCACCGAAGAGCCGGCCGCAGATTCACTCCGTACGATTCAAGACCACGTTCTATCCGCGATGCTTTTTGCCACATTCCTATCCGCCCTAGTTCTGCTCTATCTATTCCCAATTCCCGATTAGTGAGACGGTATTGCGAAAAGGATCTACGAATTAAGAAAGAAGGAGAAGAAAGAGTGGAAACTACGGTATCTTGAGGCTGCAATTCTCAGAGTCTCCTTTTTACTTAATTTTAATTTTATTTTTGATAAAATCTGGGAACCGTCTCGTTCGAACAACGATGCACACGACACTTCCAATGTTTCACATTTTATCTTTAGAGCTATATATTATTTTCGTAAACTTTATTCATACTTGTATTTATTAAAATTCAAAAAAGTGTCGTGTCGGATTTGACTTTGATGTCGAAAATTCTCAATGATATTCACCAAATTAAATGAAGAAAAAATGTGCATTAATATTTGATAGATGCGGCACGTTTCTTTTCTAAGAAGACAGTCTAAATGTTTACGTAACATAACACTAGATAGAGTCATCATCGACATCAAAGTACTCTGTAATTTTTTAAAGTGTCTTTCGAAGAAGATACAGATTAAAAAACGGTTCGCTATTGCCGCATCTGGACGCTTTAAAGAATATCAGAACATATCTTTTGTCGCATATGAAATTGTCGCAAAGTACTTAGTTTTCAAGAACTTATTCATCACAATAATAGCTTTAAGAAGATTATTCGCTTTTTTGACCTACGCTCACGTAACTTTCCTCGCTCGAGCATATAAGCGAGGAATTTTGCAGTCAGCGGAGAATTTTCGGAGGTAGTTTTTGATAATGTTGATAAATAGCTCGATGGAATGTTTAATCGGCTAAATATTATGTAAGTCTGTACCTTTTTTGTTTCAAAAAGTCTTCATTATCGATAATTGCAAGCGGGAATGTCAGCGAAAGTTTACGTAATAATGTCCTTTGCAAAATACGAAGTTTTATTGTATTCTATGTGCTCGTTAATTTTTTCCGAGCTTACTACGAATTAACATAAAATCAAAGAGCGCAATCAAAGTGGAAGGCGCTCGCATATCACGTTTAGTTGTGAATGTACCTTACAGAATGAACCAGTTATATGATCGCCGCTTGTAATCGTATGAGTCGGCTGTCATCGGCTAGATCGATGAAATAATATTTTGATAAAAAGAAAATGAAAGGTTAATGGTCGAAATCAAAAGTTGATGCGCAATACTCGTCCCAGAATTGTATAAGAGTCGTATATCCCGTTTGACTTTCCGAATTCTCGGAAAGTATTCATTGCCTTGTATACGATGAAAACCTCAGAATTCCAATTAACTGATATTGCGACATCATCTTTTTCGTCTGGGTCTGCGATTGTCCCTCAGGAAGAGAAGAAAGAGTGAAGGGAAGGATAGCTACGATGCCTTCGACGGCAATATTTTTTTAAGATTCGACCAATAAACTGCCTGCGGCTTTTTCAAGATTGGTGGGTCTGTGATAGGTAGCCTGAGAGTTACAGGATTCACGAAAAGGTGCTAAGGGAATCTCTTTCAGTTCTAGGATTTTCTATTTTGGTAATGTAAGGTATAACAAAGGAGGGTTTAAAAATGGTGATGAAATTTATATTCATCCGTAAATTATTGCTTCCCCTATTCGTATATAATTTCATAAGTAGTTCGATTGTTTTCTTTGTCAATTTGTCCAGCACAAGAAACAATGTTTCGTTTCGGGATAAAAGAAACAAGACAAAGCACTCTTTGATACTTTGTCGACTGTTTGATTATAGTTAAAAAAACTTATTTTAAATTAATGTTACTTTGATCTCGGCATTAATTTTACTCGAGTTCCAATGCTTTTGGAAGATAAGGAATGTGAATTTTGGAATTTGAAAGATATGAATATGAAAAGTATATTTCTCATCGAAATTTCAAAATCATGGTAAAACTCAAGTATCTATATTAATATTATAGTAGTTATTAACTATAGTAGTTATTTGACCTGATTCTATTGTAATTGTAATATCGAAATTTAATTAACAAAAACTATATGGACTTCAACTTTTCAACAAAAAGTACGTCGATTTAAACTTTGAGATAGTTATTTCCTACAGTATCTAATTAGCCATAGCTGTAAAAATAGTACGAAAAAGCAATCAATCGAGATCAAAGTGACAGCGATATACAATGGTAGAGACACGGTGCCTGCTATCTGCTAATTTATTTTCATAAAAACTTGATAGAAACGTAGAGGGCATAATATCGTCTATAATATGTGTAAGCGTATAACTTATACTTTAATGTTAAGAAAATATCTTTCAGATTTGTAAGATGGGATCTTTGTCGGAAAAAAACAGC
Organism: Atta cephalotes; assembly: GCF_000143395.1. Classification (NCBI taxonomy): domain Eukaryota; kingdom Metazoa; phylum Arthropoda; class Insecta; order Hymenoptera; family Formicidae; genus Atta; species Atta cephalotes. Next base: position 1,828,314 of record NW_012130082.1, read on the forward strand.
ACATCTATCTACAACATCACATCTAGTTTATTGATAGACAGTGGGCTTTTTAAATAATAATTTTGATACTAATCACCGCAATACTTAAGATAGTGCCAAACTTCTCAACATATTCCATTGAATACGGCATTACTTCATTTTTCCGACAAGATCCATGGTCGTTGAAAAGATTTTGATGTGAAATAACTAATCTTACGAATTACCGGAACGCTTAAGTCGAGCGTGAAAATTGTTGATAACTGCGGAAAGAACGATTTTGCAAAAGATTAAAAAATTAATTAAATACAGATCTGAAAATTTTGTTGAATTATGGAAATTGTTATGTACAAACAATTCAAACATAGACAAAAAATTTTGACATATTAACAACAAGCTGAAGCATTCTATATAATTATTTCGATAATGTAATAAATATTTTCAGATCTGTATTTAGCTAAATTGTTAGATACTTTAGCAGAATCATTCTTTTTGTGTGGAAGGTCTTCCAGAGAAGGACTGGAAGATTTTTCATAAAAAAAGAGACGTAGAATTCTTTTCGTAACATATTTCGTAAGTGGACCTTATAATGGATGACCACTCTATATTTCGAGAGACTATCATACAAGCATAATATTTATACGTGTATTGTTGCGAATTCGACACGTGCATTACTCTATGCAGCATGCCAGTGTAGTTTTTTAAGGGGTTGCAAGGGTGAGCCGTATCTTCCATGATATCTTACGACTACTCGGATTCAGTTCGCGATTTTGCCAGGAGATGCACGCTTAAGCGGCATTGCATTTTCGCGTTTGTAATCAAGTGGGTTTTGCACTTTCTAGTCTACAACAATAGTATCGTTAGTTATAAGTCGAACTATCTCCGTTCTAGTCAGATTATTTTCTCCCCTTGCATTTCTTTTCTTTTCTGCGACAGCAATTTGTTGTGGTTTCTAGGTATTTCATTTGCAACTGATGATTTCGTAGCTACTACTCATTACTTAACCGCAATAATCTTAGTTTAGTCAATTTAAAGGAATGTTGTATTTACTGAAACGCCCGGCGTTCATTTTCTACCTTCCTTAATTTATATCTTATTAACATCATTTCTTGCATATAATTTATTTGTACAGAATATTGTATAATTAATCTTTCGAACGGTTTCTTTTTTAATCTTATTCGCTTTAATATTACTTCGCTACATTTATTTATTGAACACTAATAATTATCGAGAGAGAAATTTACGTGTGCATTTTCTTTTTCTATAAATTTTCTTTTAAAAATTAACACACAATCCACGTCTAATAATATATAAAAATAATGATACACAGTCAAATGATTAACGATAGTATCTGTAGTAATGCCTCTTAAAAAAAAAAGACGAGAATGTCAGAAGCTTTCAACTGCAATTGTCGACCGTAAGTTAAATTGCACCGTCAGTGGACAAATTATTATCTCCGGGCGTTCCGAATCTTAAACGCATAATTAGGCGGTTCGCTAATAACTTCCGCGCTTACATCCAACGAGCGAATCGTCCATTATGGAATAATGAATGAACAGCCGGACGATGACAAGTCATCATTCGGATATTCCATTACGTTTAATCATCGATCATTACGACGGATGCCTAATGATCCTTTGCGGGGACGCGAATACGAATAGTCGCCACGTCACGTCAGTATTATTCTCATTAGAATTGGACGAGATGTCGAAGTATTGGAATAGTATTCTCAACAATTTAAGACTGGATTCGAATTTAGCACATACCATTTTATATCATTAGTTGCTTAGCACAACGGTCCACGATGTACGTAATTGCTCTAGAGAGATATGCTAAATCTTATCTTTGCAAACGGACCGGACAATGATTTTGTAATGATGCTATTAATGTAGCTATTATAGAAATTATTAAAAGTGGCCAGTTAAAAATCGATCATTAGATTAAAATCAACATTTTATACGTATAGAGTAAAATTCTGTATTGAATTTCAATTGGATCCAATCGTACCAGTCGAGGATCAGTCTCGTAGATTGTAACAGTGAAATTTTACCAACAGCTTTCGCTTTTGCAAGAGGCTATATCGCTATTAAGCATATTCACGAAACAAAAAAGAAAGAGAAATACTTAAGAAGGGAGAAAAATTCGAAATCATTCCGTTTGCGTTTAGCTTATGTGTATAATTTTTGTAAAGTACGCGAAGAGAGAAAGCTTATATATGCAGAAATATATATATATATATATACATATATATATATATAGAGATAGATATATTATATGAAAATAGATATATAGTTCGTTGAAACTAGTTCTTTTACATCGTTTCTGACCTTTTTTCTTCTGTTTTTTTTTTAATTAACGTATGTAAGTCAATTAAATTATTCGCTAGCTCGATAAATCCATTTGGTGCTTGGTGTATTTTCGTCCATTGTTGTTTCCGTAAGCTTTTAAAGCTTCTCTTGTCTATTTATATACATATCTATATTTATTCCGCGACGTCTCTTTAAACATTTCGTACTTGCACGATCGATCATACCTGCTCACTGAGCTGAAGACAATAATTCCTTTCTGAATAGATATGTGGCCTAAGCGGGGTCAGAATCCGAATCTGATCAATTTATTTTAATTCGATCTTTGCATATAAGGCGACAACTGATCTCGAAAAATATACGCACAATATATTTATATTGTTTCAAATCGGGTTTAATTTCCATTACATCTATTAGAAATTGTTTATTAGCATTTAATTAAAGAGAAAAAATAATCTTTTTAATCAAAATATTAGTAGATATTTATAAAATATTAGTAAATATTTGAAAATTGTTCTGAAGTGAATTATCAAATCTTGTTTAAATACATATCTATTAATTTTTCGCTTTGACTTCTAAGTTTCTCTAAATTTGTTTCTTTCAAGAAATTTGGCAACAATTTTCAATCGAAAATCATACTATATATAAAATCATCTATATATAAAATATAAGTTATATATTGTTAATTTAAAAAATTTAAATTAACTGCTATTAGTAATTATTATTTAATAATCCTATTAAATAATAATCCTATTACTTTCAAATTAATCTATAAATTTTTGATTGTAAGTTTACTTTTGTTGCATTATACAATAAAAACGTGTATAACAGTAAACGACAATCCAATGACTCTAGAATTAAATTTTTAAATAAAATATTGTACTTAACGTACTCAGAAAATACGTGCGTTTATTAGTCGAATACTGCCTAGATAATTTTAACGAGTACAATTATTTGACCCGAAACAACGCTGTCAACAATTACGATCGAACCACCGATGTATCTGCAGATAGATCGATATCTTGCAGATATCATATCTCGCAAGTTTCGCAGTGTATTTTGTTTTTCTGTCTTTCATATTTAATTTATTTATAAATTACTTATATGCGACACTCATCCGCCATCTCTAACGTTTTGTTATTAGAGAGAACGGTCCTAGTGGTGAAATATAATGCGAAGAGACAATCATCGCATATTTTCTTTGATTTCCGTCGAATCGATCGACCAAAAATCTCTTTAATTATTTCGCCACTTGGATACCATTGACCTTGTTTTTCTCCTTTCTCTGTAACGTTGATTGTATGGATAAAAAACATAATGATTGTAATACTATAGCTATTTATAATAAAACATCCTTTTCTTAAACTATTACGTTCATTCAGTAATAGAACATAATTAATTAGAAAAATTATAAACTCGATACTATCTTCTTCATCTTATTGCGTGTTGCAAATGTTTTTATACAAATTTTTGCAATATAATCCTTACTTTAAAATTTAACGCACTTTAAACTATTATTTTTACCGATTATTTTAATATTTTCAAAAAGCTTTTGTACATCTCGTTAGAGAGAAAGTTTCCTTAATTGAGTTTGAACTTGCACTTTTTTTTATGTGTTCTGTTATCTAAACTCACTTTTATCTCTCTCGATTCATATATTTATATATTCGCTTATTATTCAAACATTTTCTTGTAAATAAAAAAATCAGGTTTCATCATCTGACTTCTGATATCGCCTAAACGCCTGATAAGACATTTTTCAAAATTTATATTGATCACAGGTAAGAGATTCGTAATATTTTATTCTACATTTTTATTTTATAATACATATATTAATTAAAATAAACTCTCTAGAAGATATTTCTCATCTTCTAGAATATTTCGATATAAGTCTATAAAGGCAATACCATAAACTTAAAAATGAAAATGTATAATTTAAAGCTTTTTTCATATATACTATCGTCAAAAAGTTTAGGACCACCAATGTAATAATATGTATAATGTATAATCTTAAAACACGTAATTTATGTTAAAATTAATTAATGATATAATTTATGATAAAAAAAGTATAATAGTAATAAAACTAATATAAAATAAGTTAAATAGCAATTATTTTTTTATTTAATTATTATATTTTCAGGGTCATATAATGCTGTGAAAAAAAATTGGACTTGCATATATTTTAAATAAAAAGAACACAAATTAAGTCTTAAACACAAAATTAAGTCTTTAAAAAGCTAAGTCTTAAACTTTCTGACGGTAAGGTATTTTTTAAATATTTCTTTTTCCTTTAGATGTATTTTCGTCATATTGTTTTTAGATTATAATTTAAATCAATCGCGCATTTTTATTTAAGACAAATCAAAATATTTGCGCAACAAGAAAACAGAAATGCTAAAGACGCTTCTTGTTAATTTTTCAGAATCTCATATGCTGTGCCAGCGACGTCTTGGAGGGAGGTCGCGGGGTCGTACGTGTCGCAGTCACTGTGTCCGAATTATTGAGGTTTCACCAAACACGTTCACCCTTACAGACGTCCTCGAGTATGCCGAACCACGTGCCTGCTTAGCGCCAGACTATCTAATTTGCGGGGTCGCCTAGCGAGAGAATCCGGAGTCCATCTTCCTCTCGGGTAGGAAGAGGCAAAGAGGTGAGGATGAACTGCGAGCGAGGTGACAGCGACGGATGTGCTCGAAATGCACTTAAGATGTGCTCCTAGACAGATGAGGAGCTCGACGTAACTCTCCTTTCCTTCGAATCGTAAAGATTGAACTGAAATTTGTTCAGTCGCTTCAATTTCAGTGTAAACGATATGTTCGCAGATCAGCAATTTGACACGCGAGCTGATTAGTCAATCCTTAACTGATCTGACTATATAATTTTACTAATTATATATGAAATTTTTTAAATTTGATTTAAAAAATAGCGTTCAATCTCATCAAATAGTTGAAAGAGAATAGAATTTTTAATCGAATTAGAAATTTCAAATAATTTCATATATAAATTTTGTATAGCAGATTATTTAGATATCTCTAAACTCTCTCCCATCCTCCTCAGTTAAGGATTAAAATCAAAACTCGGAAGAAAACTAGGATTTAGGTTTAATAGCGATACTTAATTATTAAATATTAAACAAATAAAGACTTTTCAGATGATATACACAGCTGAAAAACATAAGACATAAGAAAGACGTCAGAAAGAGATATCAGTCTTTTAGACTTCCATTAGATATCTAAAAAACGTGATCTTTCACGAATCTTAGGTATCTAAAGCACTTTCTGATCCATAAAATGTCCTTTAAATGTCTGAAAGATGCCCGTATTTTTCGAATGTCTAGGGGACATTTTGGGACTTTTGCGGTATCCAGATTATCTCGCAACTAGTTCGAGAATCATTCTTAGAAATACAAGTTTCTGAAGTGATTCTTTATCAAACCGACAATAAGTCGCTTTGTCGCCACGTCTGTACGAACGCTCCGACGAATCACTTTTGAAATCGTCACGAAGAGCGATTCGTCGAATGGTCGATCGCACATCAAGCTAATCTGTGTGGAAGAAAACTCTTTTTTTGTGTCCTTTCGCACGATAAGCAATTTTCTGATGTTAATACCAAGCGACGGATTTCTTTCAAACTCGCTACGCGAATCTCAGATAGGCACGAATTCGCGCACTTAACGTAACTGCGATCAACCATGACATATTTAATTAGATATATAACGAATTTTATATCGAAAAAACGAACACGATAATGCTTATTTTTGCTCGTAGTTGCAGCCAGGTCCTTCGAAATCTCGGGATAAAAACGAGGTGGATATTTTATAGAACAGCTAGACGAAATTTGGAGATATTGGAAGGACCTATCGAGATCCTTAGGTTGTATCCACTTAAAATTTTCAAATATCATTTAATTATCGTAAAACATAAAATTAAATGATCCAATTTTATCAAGAATATATAATTAAATCCTGGTCAAAGAGGCAAAGAGAGTCTAGTGGACATTCAGTCTTAAGGATCTATTTCGCTAGCAGCTAGACTGCTAAAAATGTCGGAGCTTTCGAATAGTGTAGTCCTGTGTATCCGTGATCCAATATCTCGCATGCATGCGTCGCCACAAGCTGAATTTATAGACTAGGCTGGCAACTCGTAAATACGAGCACTCCAAAGAAGAAATATATCTGCGTTACACGAATTTTTCATTTCGATCGCTTCATAATTATCGTTACTCGCTCTAAACGGAAATAGTATACGTAAATGAATTCATTTATTTTGAGATATTATATTTTGTATCGAACCCTCAAGTATATCCTAGTATCCTAGTATATTGACTGCTGACTGTAGATCCTGTACTTAATTGAATTTAGAACAAGTCGAGGATTTAATCCAAGAATGGAGTTATTTCCAATGAAAAATCTTGACTTTATCTTGGATAATCGAACTGTGTATGAGTTTGAAGTATTCTTAAATAATATGTTTTTATATACTAATTTTCTTATTGTGATTATATTATATAATAATTTTTTAAATCAACTTATTCTTAGAAAATATTTCCCAATGTACGTGAAAGAAATTGTTCATTTAATTGACCAAGATAATTAATAAATTAGATAATCGGATATTGTCTGAATAAATTAATTAGAAAAAAAATTAATTAATATATTGATAATCATTTTAATTAATTGCTATAATATTATAAGGGATATCCTTTTTATGTAATTATTATCCTTGTGTTATTTAGTATACGTTTTTACATAATAAACCTAAGAATAAAAATTGTTATATAAAAATATATGTACTTATAAAAAATATATACTTGAGGGTTGATATTCGGTACTTGTAATTCGCAAAAGCAATGTCTCATTCCCCTCCAAAGAAATGTCGCGTCAAAAGATAGGTAAGCCTCTGCACGAGCAGAAGATTAGTTAGGAACTTTCAAATTAGCAAATGATAATTGCTAACGATCGCTAGCGATCACGAGACATGGGCATCGTTAATTGCCGATGTCGATGGTGAATCGCGATTGGTTACAAATAAATGTCAAGTACGTTATTAAAGGCACGAGTAAGGGCCTAAGTACTAAGATAGTCTTATTGTTAGTCATAAAAAGTAAATCATAGTTGTAAGTCAACGCATAATGATTAGTGTTAAACGTATCAATTGTATAATATTAGACTTGTAACCACAGCGATCACTTGAAATGCTATATACGATCGATACGTTTAATTAAGTAATTAAAGCGCAAATTGTTGTGTATTAATTTACGATCACGATTTATTATTATGATTAAATACGATTATTTTTGTACTTAGACCTCGAGGCCTAGGTGTTCAAGCTGGTATACGTAAGCGTTTCATGATTTCAATTTCAGGATGAATTGCACTACAAGGGAACTTTCGATTTATTACAATGAAATTTTCTCGACATATTGTAAATTGTTTTGCAGTACAGATAGAAATCGGAAACCGTAAATATTAATGACGTTAAAACAAAATTTTTTTTATTAAACTCAGCCAAGTCCGATTAAAAATATTTTTGTCTCTTGATACTTCCTTCTATAATTTTTTCTGGATCTCGTTTAATAAGCGTCAGTGCAATGCATTCTGAATCTTTTAAGTCCTACGATTTTCTTCGTAGTCAATGCGCTATGAATCGGTGATTTTTCTAGTTTTCCTAGGCCAAGTAGAAAGGACTTCTGTACTTTGTGTTATCGAAATTCTCGAATAGTTAATTGCGAACCGTTAATTGCGAATAACCCCATTAGGTGCTAAGTCTAATATCATTAATTATAATTGTCTACGTTACGATGATCTTTTAATTTCGATCGATGTGATCATTTCGTATCAGCGTGAAGGAACGTGAAAGATCTCAAATGTCGTGGCTCGAAGAAGCAAAAGAGAGAATTAAGAGGCCCGGCCAGTGCGATAACAGCATAGCATTGACCGACACGCGGACTAACTATAACGTTCATATTTATTGTGCCAAAGATATCTTTTCTCACATTCACGTTCGAGGACGAATTTCATTTAAGTAATCTTCGCCAGCGAGATTAAGGCAGGAATTACCATAAATTAGTATTGTAACGAAGAACGCTTTCTTTGTATTTCTCTTTACATGTGCATCTTAGTATCTTCATCAAACTTTTGTTAAAGCGATGCACAGTCTTTTGCCAATATCTATACACGAGAATCTCACTTTAATTTTTAGTTTTGAAATTTCTGGCTCGTTTTCAGTGGTTTTGATAAATGACTTTTTTGTCAAATGTGCTGATTTGTTTTTATTATGACAGTCTGAAATTCATTTATCCGTTTTTATCGTACTCTGCTGTGGCTGCTTATTTTGCGTTAAGGTAATTCAAATCACATTGGGAACTCAGTCAATCTCTCTATTGCAGTTCTAATTATTTATTTGATATTTATTTTGCTTTTAATCTTCTTTCTTTCTCCACTTATTTCTTTATTATTCTTTCGCATACTTATTTGAGAGCAGCATTTTGTTGCTTACGTCGTAATAGACCATGGCATACGCACAAAAAACATGCCTTCGATTTCGCAGTGATTGACACTTACATAGTTGAGATCGCGTCATAAAAAATAGCACAACGTTGCCATAACACGACGACATCGGATCACGTCGAGTTCCCATTTTAGTTTTTAATTTACGTTGGTTACCAATTTAAACTGTATAATATTTCGTAAATAAAGTACGCATTTGTTAGAGTGTATTTCAGATAATTTCGCGCTATTTTGTGCACAGATCAATTCTATCTTATTTTTACGGGAAAATATATATATAAAATATACGCATATTTTGAATATTTACGTATGAATTTTTATAATGAAACAAACAAATTGCTTTTTAAAATATTCTTTTTGAATTTATATTCACTACTAAAAGCGAAATGGAGTTGATCACTTTTAGTTATTGCGTGAAAATAATATTTATTTGATTTTTTTTAAATCTCTTTTCGCGTCGGCAGAGTTTTATTATATATATCACGAAGAATAGATATTACGAATATAATTTTACGTGATTAAAAGTAGAAATTGTGACTTCGTTACAAGATATACAGCTCGTCCTCGAACCCCTGTTAGATGTTACTTTTGCGCATTTGCGATACACAGTAGAAGCGCAACGTCCTTTTTCTGTATTTTGATTTGTTCGAAATTCTTTTGCGTTGATCGTAGTCATGTAGAAATTTGTAAAGACGTATCGCTGCGGAATTGTATTACTTATATTCGCCCAAATTAATTGTGTTCGTCGGATTATGCAGGACAATGTCTATTGTCAAAATTCAGCGATGCGAAGCGCCTCAAAGGGCGATATTATTAGTGGAACTGTATCAAATGTGATCTCTTTCAGAATTGCGTTTTTATTATTATTATTATATTTTATCTTTACTTCCTTGCGATTTTCAACTTGTCATTGCGACCTACGTAAGTCGCTGTATATCATACATGGTTGAAAAGTAGGTAATTCATTTATAAATTACGAAAAATCATAATTAATTTCTTTATTAGTAATAAGTAGAATAAGTATTATTTTTACACAAATTAAACAATGCACGAAAAATCAAATTATATTTAATTGCGATGACTTTTTGTAAATAATAGGCTTGAAAAGATTGAACTCATGTATCACGTATTGCGGAATTTTCTTATATAAAAGCGTTTATCATAATCAAAAACCTGTCATTTTGCAATCTTCTGCCGTTCGAGGTGCTTCTAATGGTTGGCTATTATGGCGAATTATGAAACGCACTACGCATTGTATTAAAAATCAATGAACATTACATATGAAATAAATCGAAGAGAATTACTTATCAAACTCGTTCATTTATGCAAATACCCTCTACCGCAATGTTTTCCAATTTCTAACGCCTTAAAATCCTTTTCCCTTTTTTTGTCAAATACAAAATTTTCTGAGTTATTTTTATTCTAAGGTATTTTAAAGCTTTAGGGAGAAAAAATCTGAAATAATATATAATAAATAAATAAAAGAAAAGACGATAATGTAGGCCCCTGATTCCAATGTGGTTTCCATTCAAAATTTTATTACAATTAACATCATCTTTTGCAAAAGATCTTTAATTTGTTCTTAAATGAGTGTCGAAGTTGTAAAACAATTGATGCCACATTGACGAGACTTTTGTATTGACAATTAATAATGTTTATCTATTACAAGATATATTAAAGTTTAATATATTAAAGTTTTTTCGTATTCATTTTCAATATAACAATAACAATAACAGCTAATTCAAGGCCACTGGCAGAGAGAGAGAGAGAGAGAGAGAGAGAGAGAGAGAGAGAGAGATTATTCCTTTGATGGAGTAATCAATTCATATTTTACACTATTACAATTGCGTATCCCTTTCCGCGCTGATTCTCAGTAGCTTTAAATTAGCTATCATTATTATTTTAAAGAGAGAGAGAGTTCTAGCTAAACATATTTATTTATTTTTTAATCAATATAACAAATTTAACATTTAAACAGAAAACCAGGACATTTCCGTTTTATTTCCAAAAATAAGATTATATGATTAAATTGATTTTAACATTTAGTATAGAATATAAATATATCTTATATTATTATTATTAATATATATCTTAAATATGCGTAGATAGAAATAAAATATACGTAGATACAAATAAAAATCACTTTTTTCACATTTTCAATTCATATTCTTTTTCTTCTTTTTCTTCTTCTTACGTTAAGCCTCTGGCCTGTATTACACCTCTCTCATATGCTAATAATGCGCACGCTGATTATTCAAATGTCACGAGCATATTGAATCTACAGTGTTCATGCTAGTTTCAAATGGCAGATTTTTCGAGAGGTTTCTGTGGGCAAGGAGAGAGTATTCTCGGGAGGTTGCTATTTCCGAGAGGGGACACGAATGTAAATATTTTGATTCCTACTGGGATCAAACCAGGGACCTTTGGCATAGATCAGTGCGCTGTCTGCCATGCCACGCTAGCACTCGCCAACTCATATTCATGCTTTTAATACTACCTTTAATAGTTCAATGAGATTTGGCAACAATCAAACTTTCTTAAGCTCTTGCATATTTATAAATATAAAATAAGAATAAACAATCTTCGTTTCTTTTTTAAAAAAGCCTTAGAATCTTATGTTAAAAAGATTCGACGTCAATCTTCCGTAAATCACTATCACAACATCAAACCACCTTTATCATTTAAATTTGAAGCAAACGAAAATTGACTCGATGAGATAAATAATTTCTTTTTACGGCAAAATCGAAACCGAGACACTCGTTCGAGACGCACGCGAAGCGAGTCAACCGTTATCTCTTCTCGTCAGAGGAAACAGCCTCCGGAAGAGAAGATTCGGCCAACCCTTCTCGCAATTGTGGGTGGATCCTGATGGGCGGTCTCTCAACCTGTGTCCAACTCCATTTTGTAGCACGAAGGCGGTCCGTAGGTTCTCCACACCTTCCCCTCTACTACCTGATATTACCTTGGGCAGCGCAAGCGATCGACCTCCTCGAAGTGGAGGGAACGCGACGGCGCACATTGCCGGCCAGGAGTTCGCGATACGCGTGTGTGCTGCGCGCCTACAGCTTCGTTCTCTCGAACGGTCTCTCGTTCCGTCATGACGGAACTGTCAAGTCTGTTTTCCAGCCGGCTATCCAACCGCGTTCTGGGTGAATGTCGATGACTTGATCGCAGTTCTTTATGGAGAATGTGCCCGAAAGCATGCCGCTCGGACTCGGAAAATTAGAAAAGTGTGCGTGATGCAAATCGCAATGAATAATAAATTCAATAAAAAAGTATTCTAATTGGATACGGCACCTACGTGTATATATATATATATCTGTAAATTAATTATGTTTGTACTGGAACGCACAACCATAGTTAGAGAAAAATTTTTAAGTGATGAGAGGTGTCAATCTTCTAATGTTATTTTGAGAAGTTAAACAAATGTGCTGGACATCGTGGCGCAAATAATCGTTTATCGGTAATAATCGGTTTAATGAAGAATTATTGTGTTTTACGTGGATATGACTTTTACACGAACTTATGGAACAATAGTTATGAATTTTACAATATCTCAGAAGAGACAATGTTGAATATATGTATATACGTAGAAAAAAATGTGATATATCACTCTTTTATTTATAAATACTAGAGTTTACGTTGCAAGAAAGTTTCAGACAAACAGCCATATCGAGGAAGAGTTACTCGACTTTATTAGAAAAAGTGATATTTTCTCTATCTCGAGGATTTTAATAATATATCAAGATTGACCATTAATTTCTTAAAGACTGACAAGAACATTGCAAATCAAATTTGCAATTGGCAATTTGTGTGATAAAATATTCACGCGCTCTATTCATTTGTAATGTTTATATAATTACAATCATTGTTGGATAGAGTTTTGCTACATTTAGTGATTTCAATGTGTTTTCTTAAAAAAATCTTAGATTGATAAAACTGTCACTCCGCACAAAGAGCTGCACAAGATCTTCACCGTCATTACGTCACGAGTATCAGCTGATCGTTTCGCTGTTCGAAAATTGGAAATAATCGCGTGAGGAGCTATTTATTTAATATACGGCGAAGATTGAAAATCTCCTTTCGCTCCGTGACTAGACCTTAAACTGGTTGTGGTTTTACGAAAACAGAAGGAAGATCGGATCAGGCGTTGCGATTCGTAAACACAACAAGGCCGAAAGTTGGATCACGTGAATCGTGAAAGAGTTCATCGATCCTCCCAGATGCGTGTCTGTGCGTGAGTTTATTTACAGGCTCGGCAGAAGTAACTTTTCCACGACGTCAGTCCATGAGTGCTATAACGCGCTTCTGATAACAATTAATGTGATAAAGCGTTTCCGGTCAGAGTTGATAATAAGCAACTCGATGATCCGTCCGAAGATATTATCGAATAACGAGAACGATTGTTTTCACCTGGAAACGGAAATGCAAAGCGGCTACCAACTAGATCCAACAATGGAATATTGGCTCATGAAAGAGAGATTTTCTAGATCATAAAGAAATGATTCATCGCTTAGTAGCGCGAATCTCGGGAAACATCAGTGCAACGTCAGAAGACTGATCATCAAACACTCGAAGCTAATCGATCTCCGAGATCACGAAAAAAAAAAAAGTGCAATCGATAACGTGTGATATGTGATCATTGTATCCGCTATTAGAAAAAACTGTTCAGTTAGAAAGTTATAATTGAATTCCTAGAGATATCATAGCGATGACTTGACGACTTAACTAACGACGGTCTGCTATCTATGTGTAACATATCCGCAATTGTTACGACGAGTGTGATTCAAATGAAAAAGACACGTGGTGGATGCGAACGAGCAGCTCTTTTTTAAAAATAAGCGAAGTTGAGTTCGCGTGACAGGTTCGAATAAAGTTATCGAAGTTGACAGGAAGTTGACAATGAAATTAAGTTGACATTAGAGAAAGAAGGAATAAACAAGAACGCTGTAGTGTTTTGAATGAAAATTGAGATATAAAAATGTAAATGGAGAATGACGTATTAAAGTGGAACCTACATTTTGTTATCGAATCCGTCCAATTGAAGCAAATTACTCTTTCGAGTATTATGCATTGAATATTGTCGAACTCGACAATCGGCAAAATTGAAAAGACTAATAGGTGAAGAAAGCTGAAGCTTTTCTCGCGGACAATATTCATTTATTATTCGTTAATGAAGTCACGAAGTCGAAGATGCGGACGACAACGTCGACGACGGAGACGATATGATCTCGATGTGTACGGTGAGAGGACGTGAAATGCCAATTCCTTTCCCCGTTCATTCCTATTCACGAAAATAGTGTGACTATCAACGATGGATCTCAGCACGACGCCTAGAAGGACTACAGAAGGCGTCGGTGAACTACAGAAGACCAGAGTAGCGAAGAGCGTCTTCAGCATCCGCAGTCTTGTCGATGTCGAGGAAACGGAGCTTTCCACGCAGGATGATGAGCGTCCGCAAAGTAAGTCTTTAGAGAATCTTACTCTACTTAAATTCATCATTCATCGTGCGACGAGCAAAAAACAATTATAATGTCATAAATTCATCTTTCGAAGAGGCTGAGATATACTGAGATATATATATATATATATATATATATATATATATATATATATA